>NC_140948.1:59158752-59291252 GCF_014529385.1 Adiantum capillus-veneris | reverse complement strand
TGTCATATCAGCAGAAGATCAAAGAGTCGAGGATGAGGAAAGGACAAATGAGCATATGGAAGCAGCTAAGGTTCAACCGGAGGAGACAATAAAAGAGGCAAGTCAGCCTGTGGAACAACCAAAAGAGCCTATGGCTGAAACCGAAGATGAGGAAAGCAGGCCTATAGATGAGCAAAAGGATATGGATGAGGAAAGCAGGCCTCGGGACGAGCAAAATGATATGGATCAGGAAAGGATGTATGAGGCAAGCCGATCAACCTTGAATCAGGCAGAAAGGGCCATGGGGGAGACCCCTGATGAAGATTTGAATGATGACTACGAAGATAAAGCGGAGGAGAGCAACAACGACATGAACACTACAGAGACCCAGTATGGACCCTTGCTACCTGTAGATACGGTTGTTCCGGTAATGTCTATTCAAGTATGGCAAAATATGTTCAGCTTCTAACTACTTATATGTACTTGTCAACTTTTACAGAGGTTGATTATCTTGGACGTCAATGGATTGCTGCTGATGCGGGTGCCTCTCGGTGACAGAGGACCCTTTGAGGATTTGCAAACGTTTCGGATGGGAACTTGTCGAGTCGTGGTTCGTCCAGGAACCAAGGAGTTTATTGAGTTTCTTCTTCCGCGCTTCAGAGTTGGCATATGGTCTTCAATGCAAAGGCAAAACTTATCGCCACTAGTTGCAATAGTTTGCAGTGTATGCCAAGCTCACACGTCAGATTTTGCCTTTTTGTATGATCAAAGAAAATGCGTTACTGTTGAGGGCCACTACCACCCTAAAAAACCAGGATTACCTCTTTTGTACAAACCGTTTAGCCAAATCGGTGTACCCTTTGATGCAACTAATACACTACTAATTGATGATACTCCCGAAAAGGGAGAACTAAATCCGCCGGGAACAACTATCTCACCACCTTCTTTCGAGGGGCATTCCTTCGATTTTTACCTTGAAGACATTCTGATTCCATACTTACAGAAATTGTATCTCAGTCCATTGTTCACGGACGAGTTTGTACTTTCTAATGAATTAAGATGATTCTTCTATCTGTCTTTGTCTTGTCTAACATATATATATATATATATATAAAATATATAGACAGAGAGAGAGAGAGAGAGAGAGAGAGAGAGAGATTTGACGTGGTAAACAAATGTATTTCAAGCACACTTTTTCACAGGGCACAATTGAAAAATGAGATCAATAAACTTCATGTCTTGAAAGTCATTTGTATACACTTGGGTTTACAAGAATATCTGTTACATTGACACTACTTCAACCCGACCATCCAACTCTTTGCACAAAATATCTTTTTCTCTTCGCCGCATCACCTTACGGCCAGCTAAGAAAAAGGAAAAATCTGATAGTTCCTTGTCCATTGACTCTTCAATGATGTCATTTCGCAAATGCTGAAGACTGCATAGCTCCCTTATTGTAACCACCAATAGTAGGCCATTCTCTTTATCAATCACTTCCACATCCACAGTAGGATTATCTTCCAAACCTGCAGAAACTTGGTCCATAGGAATGTACTTACCGTTTAGCATTTGTGATCGCATATACCAAAATGAGAGTAATAGTGATTGGCTTGCAATCATGTACTTGACAACTAGAGTATCAAGCGCGACCTCGCACCGTAAACCAATTTCTTCCTTTGCATACCATCCTTTGTCAAGAAGTTTGTCACATGATGACTGCTGAAATGACTTGCACATGAACATAGTTTTTGTAACTCTGATGTTGTAACTATGAAACAGCTCTATGAAGAGTGCAACAGGACAAAAGTTTGCAATTCGAACCAGTTTGGTAGGAACAGAGCTACGCAGAGACCTTTGTATATCCTTGTAGAGCTTACTTCGCATTGCCTCCACCATTGTTTCCTCGGGAACTGGCCAGTCCACAGTGTTCCAATCAGTCGGTAGAGGTAGTTTCACCAACATGCCATTCTTATTGCCTGAGCTGAGTTGGTAAAAGTGGTCATAAAAAAAGATTCCCTCATCAGCCAATCTTTTGCTGCTCCTCTCTGAATACTGTAGAGAACCAATATGGGCATGTACAACATGGAAGAGGCCTATTATGCACTCCACAGGCTCCCATTGCTCATAAGAAGAGGGATAAACATCTGCAATATATATAAGAAGAGTTAAACTAAGAGTATCAATAAGTACAAATGACAAATCTAATGTAATTGAGTTGTGAAGAGTAGAGACATTACTCATAACAAGCGGGAGAAACATTGCAAAATATATAAGAAAAGTTATAATGAGAGTATCAGTAAGTTCACATGTCAAGAGTACTTACAATTGCAACGTGGTTGATGTATATTTGATACATTTCCACCATTTGCTATCACCTCTGGATGGGTAAACACATGCTGAACAAGAACTTCCTTTACAGATCTTTTGCCGATCTCAACTTTGAAATCCAACACCCTGGCCTTCCATGCTGAGCGGTAAACGTTGATACCACTAAACCTCTTGGGTCTTCTTGGTTGCATGAGGACCCATGAACCTTTGTTTATCCTTTGTCCAACCCATTGGTTGTCTGCACTTATTGAAGCTGGTATTGTAATTGAGGATATGCTACTACTTGGCCTTCTAGGCAAAGTGCCGTTGTTGTTTGTTGGTGTGAGAGACAGTAAACACCTTGAGGCTCTTGGGCGAGAAGACGTGGATGCCATAACTCTCAGAGAAAAGCTTTAGTGGAGGGAGATTCACTTTGAAAGCATTCTAATGGAGGGAAAGTGTTTTAAAATTCCAATATCTTGTGCGGGCTTAATGGTCACCCTCCAGTACGTTAATGACCATGAGAGAATATCAGAAGTGGGACCACACGCAAGCACCTAAAAGCTCGGTAAAAGTAAGGAAATTACTATGCTACAATCCTAGTTTCGTGAAAGTTTTATGCTATTTTCCTATTTTTTGAGTCTTTCCAGGTACTTTTCTACGTAACGTAGCCTTCATGCTCATTGGACGCGCTCTATTTTTCTCTCTCTTCATATGGCCCTCCAAATGACCTCCAAAATTTCCTAATGTCTTGTGACGCTGTTAGCGACGGAAATACATTGGGTTTTATAACCCCCGACGTCGCTAAGACCGTCGCTAACAGCGTTGATACGGGAACGTCTCTATAGGCGTCGCTATAGCGGTCGATATATGCGTCTCTATAAGCGTCGTTATATAGCGACGCCTATAGAAACAATCATAGCGACGTTAACAAGACATCTATAGCGACGTTTATAGCGACGCTGCAGAGCTTTATATAGCGACGGTCATAGCACGCTCGAGAGAAAAACAAATTGGTGGCAGGGCATTGAATGCCCTACCACCCATCAACCATATTGAATGTTTCATTAATTGATTCACCTTTGAAAAAAAGTGCAAGGGTAGATATAGACCCAAAGTAGTCACCCACAAGACAATATAACCATTAACTCCATCATCCATAGTATTGTTTGCAGAATAAAGATACAAAACTGACAAGCGTAAATTGATGAAAGTAATCAATGACAATTGTACACATTATAGGCAAAATCACTTGATTGTTAAACTTTACAAATGTAATAATTACAACACCATTGTCATTATTGAAAAAATATACATGGTTTTCAAAAAGACGTATAAAAGTCGTCTCATGATACATATGCTATGACAAAAAGAAACTAATTCTATCTAGCTACGGCTAGACTGACGTCATTTAATCAGACGTCTCATCGTGTCCAAGCGGCATATCTGTCAGATTCTACAAAAAAAAAAACAATAAGACAGCTTTCTGTAAGTATAAACATATAGCGACGTTTATAAAACAATATAACAAATAGAAAAGAGTAAACCCTAATACTAACCATGCCACCGTGAGAACTCAGAATGTCCATCAGGGGGTTTAAGCCCAACCTGCCTGTATACTCGCGCTCGTACGGTGTGGGGTCACGTCCTGTCTCATCGACCACTGTCAAAACATACAAAGAATCCATTATGTTAGAATTTAAAAACCCCTAAACCCTAAACTATCAAACATAAAGAGCAATGCAAAAACACTTACAAAATCGGCCTCAAATGATGCCCACCCGCCGCTCCCCAAGTGGTGGGAGCTCCCTGCCTCTACTCGCGCTCTAGCTGCCTCCTTTTGTTGCTTCCACTTGTCGGGATTCTCGCGCAATGCTTTCTTTGCATTCTTCCAATCTTCTTTGGCCAGCCAATCTGGTATATTCCACCCATGCTTGATTGCTTTTTGCACTTCGGAACGCTTGTGCTTGCAGTATTCGCGCATTCGAACCTTCATCAGTTCTTCATTGAAGCGGTCATCCCGTGTTGGAACGGGAAACTCGTCATGAAGCATGCTGATGACTTCGTCTTTTAAACCACTCGGTACTTCACTCCATGTGTTTAGTATGTAGTGTCTAAACACCTGAGAGCCTAAGTTGCATTATTCGTTATTCGGGAGACGTATAATACGCGAATAATGGGCGTATTATTCGTTTATCTAAATTATACGGCCGTATTATACGGTGCCACATCAGTATAAACGGGTAATCATATAACTTCTTGATTTTTCGATCGAAATTATTTTCGAACGAAATTATTTTCGATCAAAAATTATAAAGATCGAATATGTTAATATATATAGCAGCACGCGACAGGCCTTATACCACCTTTCACAATCAGTGTTGTCCATGTGAGTACTCTCACCAAACGATCAAAAAAAGTAATTTGTAAAAAAATAAAATAATTTGAGTTTAATAAAAAGTAAAATTCAATAGAATTAAAGTTTTGTGATTCAAATATATGAATTTGTTTTGAAAAACTTAGTAAATAGTTGAAAGTTTGTATTTTGTGAAGAGTTTAATCTCTCACCTGATACAAACTGTAATTATAAGAATCACTTGTCAATGTGTTCAATTAATTGACACTTGAAAGTGACTAATAAAAAAAAATAAGATATTATCGTTGTGTGTAGAGTGTACTCTCACATGAGATAATTAGTTTAAAAATATAATTACATAAAAATTAATTTTATGTAATTTAAAGTTCGATTTTGATGTGTAGAGATTTTCTCTCACTTCAAAATGAATATAATGAAACAAAATTATATTTTTACGTTTTGTGTAGAGCTATTCACACTGCTATGCTCTCACTAGAGTAAAAGTTTAGGAAAAACATGTCCAAAAATATTGATATTCTCTTATCTTTATTTGGACTACAAAATCTACCGTACTGTGTGAGAGCATACACATGCTCGCATTGTAGATAGATAATCGCTTTAAAATCTATGGCAAAGTGTAAGAACTTTTTGTTCGCACTTTACATAGATACGATAATTATCAAGTATTGTAAGTGATTATCGTTTTGACATTTAAAAATGTCACTTATAGCTCTTGTATGTATATCAATTTATAATGATAATCATTTTAATACTTGATTTAATTGTAATTATTGATTATCATAATGTGTTAAAGCTACAAGCTCGCACTTTAGATAAATCGATGCAATTTATATGTAATCCAATGGTATTGTTTTTTATTATTGTATTTTTGTTCAATCATTGTTTTTAATTATTTTAATTTCATTCAATCATTGTTAGTTAAGTTAGTTTAATGTTTTAATTGATTTTGATTATGAAAATGATCATTGACTTTGTTTTTACTAGCAAATTACTTTTGTGCATCATGGTGAAAGGACAAGAGTGGAGTTATGTGCATGAGTTGAAAGCTGGGAGAAATACATCTTGACTTAAATGTAAATCTTGTGGCCACGAGTTCAGTGGTAATGCAACCAAAATTAAAGAGCATTTATTTAAAGTCCCTGGCAATGTTGAAAAGTGCGGGGCACCACCAAAAGATATTCATGAAAAATTTGCCATGTATTCTCGCAAAGTAAAGTTGATTCTTGCAGCTAAACATAAAGGTGATGTTTCTAAAGATATTCATGCGAATATTGAACCATCTGTATGCAATGAGGCAACAGAAGAGGCGTGTACCACTCAAGTAAACGATCAAAGTTCTCAATTAAACCATCTTCATGGACATGCTTTTACATCAGGAGGAGTTCCTAGCACAAGCAAATCCGGCAGAGCGTCATCCAATGGACAGACAATGCCTGAAGCATTAGGTAAACAATGGTTTCTTGAGTTGCATTTAAAATGGACACAAGCATTTGTTGCATGTGGCATATCATTCAAAACTATGCGCAATCCAATATTTCAAGATGCTTTGATGAGTACAGCCAAAAAAGGATTTGTGCTTCCTGACTATAACAAGATGCGAACTGAATATCTTGATAAAGTCAAAGACAGTACTGAAGCCATTCTCAAACGCACAGTTCTAGAGTTTGTTCCAGCATATGGATGCACCATAGCATTGGATGGATGGACTAACTGTCAGAAAAAACCTTTAATCAATGTAATGCTTATTAACCCTAGAGGGGCTATGTTCGTGGAAGCAATTGACAGCTCATTGAAAGAGAAGACTATCACCTACCTAGCAGGGGTGTATGAGCGTGCAATTGCAAAGGCAGGTGGACCAAAGAATGTGACTGCTATTGTCACAGATAATGCGGCCAACTACAAAGGAGCAGGAAGAGCTATTCAAGTCAAGTATCCGGAGATTTCTTGGGTACCATGTGCAGCTCACACTTTAAATTTGCTTTTAAAAGATATTGGTAAAATGGCATTTGTGAAGAAAACTTTATTGGATGCAAATTATGTGGTGAAATTCATTAGAGAGCATCAATTTTCGTATGCTCTTTTTCGAACCAAGTCACCAAATAAAGCTTTGCAAATATTTTGCGCCACAAGGTTTGCTACGGCATACTATGTTCTTGCTAATTTGCAAGAGTTGAAGCCTGCATTGATGGAAACCTTAGCAGACAGAAGATGGGATGGATGGCTCAGCAAGTATCCAAGTTATCAGGAAGCAGCTAGTCGATGTGCGCAAATAGTAAACTCGCCAGTCTTTTGGCGTAATGTAGAAAGAATAGTAACTGTGTCAAAGCCATTTGTAGATCTTTTGAGAGAAGTTGACACAGATTCTTTTATTTTTGGTCAGGTCTACTGGTATATGTCAGAGGCTATACGCAAGCTAAGAGAAACTGTCAGTTTTGGTGCAAAGGATAAAGCTACCATGATTACAATTGTTAACAAGCGTTGGGTGCAGTTGCATACGCCATTGCATGGTGTGGCTTTTGTATTGGATCCTAAGTTTCAAATGCATCAGCAATCTGCCAACAAAGAAGTTATGTTCGACTTCAAAACAGTGTGCTCCCAACTCTTAGGGCACGAAGATGAAAAAACAGCTTTTCATCAACGAGTAGATTATGCCAACAGAACTGGTATGTTTCAAGATCCGTGGCATATAGATGCCATTGGCAAAACAAGTGCACCTTTATGGTGGAAGGAGTATGGTGGAGAGAAAGTGGAGTTGCAACACATTGCAGTTAGAGTTTTATCAGTAGCTGCATCAAGTGGAAGTTGTGAGCGAAACTAGTCAGCATTCGACTTTGTGCACACTAAAAAGCGAAACAGACTTCATGCTAAATGGGCTGCTGATTTGGTGTATGTTTTTTGCAATATGAGACTTATTTATAAGCCTCAAAACATTGCAACTAGAGCCGCTCAAAAGCAATATGGAGTCTTCCAAACGCATGAAGCTATTTCTGCAGAAGTTGATGATGATGATGATATGGAATGGGAGATAGTTTCAGAATGCTCAGATATGGACGAAGTAGATGATATGGTTGCAGTTTTTGAAGATAGAGATGATTTGTGAGAGTACCATTGTAATACTTACTCAATAAGTTTTTGTATATGATGAAAGAAAGTGTTATCTCGTTGTCGTTCACATCAAAACCTCTCTCATTCTCTCTCTCATACGCACATATTCACTCACACTCAAATATAAACTGCCGATAATATCTTGTCGAATAACAATTACATAAAGTCGATGTAGGTTTGAAATTACAACAAGGTTCTGGAAAATTACTCAATCGAAAAGAGTTTGATATAATTTTGAGATTACAAAAAGCTTCTGAGTGACTTATGAGTTTGATAGATTTGCTATAAGTTCGTCTATGGTAAAATCTGTAATTCCTAGCTCGGGGGATGGTTGAGCGACATCTTTATGTGAAGTGGTAGTATCATCTGGAAAAGGTCCATACAATGACTCATATCGTTGAAGCTTTGCTTGTGCATCACTTAACTCTATTTCAAGCTCAAGAATACGGCCACGAAGCATGTCCGGTGTTTCTCCTTGGCTGGCAAGGTCTTGTCCTTGGCTGGCTAATTCATTCAGTGTTTCTGACTCTTCAGGAAGTAAAACAATAGGACGCTTGCGAGGAGGCATTGGATTATTTGCATTGCGTGCTGCCACCTTTTCTGCAATGCGTCCACGTCAAATGCCAGTGGTGCCTAGACGATCTGACCAATCCACTCTCTTCAGTAAAACATATCGAACATAGCATTGCTGGATAAAGTAGATTGCTACTTGGTTGTTGTTTGGTAGGCATCTCTCTTGTCGTATAAACCTTTGCAGCAATACACGTGCCATTCCTTTATGTTGCAAATCAGAGAGCTTTAACAGAGCTGTATCTTTTGCATTGCCACTTATTTGAAATAGTTGATGGCGTACAAAGTGATTAGGGCAAAGATTTTTGCAATCTTTAAGGGTTAATGGTTCGCCCTGCAGCTCAGATTCATCTTCTTCAATGTTGACAATAGTAGAAAGATCTGCTTGTCCACATCTAACTTGTTCTTCTTTAAAAATTGCATGAGCTTCAGCGTGGTTGAGTTCTTCTTCCATATTTGCATATCAGGTGAACATGTCGTTACTTTTAAATACCCATTCAATTAATTTGACATTGGACAGTATATCGAATGACAAACATAGATATTTTGTTCAATTAAACATACAATTAAATCTGACACCAAAAGTAAAACAATGATGAAATCATGAGACTGTGTTTTCATTAATCATCAGCTGGTCGTAAGCCTGATGTCATTACAATGTTGTAACCCACTCTATGGGCACCATTTAAACATAAGGAGAGATCAAAAGCATTAGGCCAGGTTTTGGGGTTTTGGCGCTTGCCGGTTTCAAGATGAGCAAGTACATTACTCAAAAAATGTCTCTTGCTTTGTTCTTGGGGCTCTGGTAAGCACTTCAAAATGCGTTTACATGTATGACACATGGAATAAATATCCATAGCTTTGATCCAGGAGGGAGGATTACTAGATATACATTCGGGGGCTGCCCATGGATAATCTCTCTCATATTGTTTTCTAGTTTCTATCTGCATATAGCGTAGAGGAGGAAAACCGGTTGTCGTATTTGTTTTGGTGCATGAACCCCAATCCACAATGCCGGCGTAAACACCTTTTTCGCCAAAATGCAGTGAGGCGGTCCGGGGCGCGCAACAAGAAGAGCAACCTCTAGACACCCTTCAAGGCTCCCGTGCTGCTCAATTGGGGCTGGGGCACAACACAACACAAACCAAAACAACAAACCCACAGCCAAATCCCAACTACACAAGGGGCACCACCTAGTTTAAGAGCGAACTAGGACGCAAAAGAGGAGAATCGTTAGAGCAACCCACAAACAAGCAAGGAATTTACACTAACCCTAACACCAATGGAACACTCTCACACACTAAAACACGAGAGAGAGAGAGAGGGAGAGAGATAGTGCTCGGGCTGCTTTGAAACGTATCGGCAATGATCAAGCAAACACAATTATATATTTAAGAAAGAGAGAGAAAGGGGGAGGGGGTGATTGTTGCATTAATACCTTCTTACAAATCTGTCATGACAAATCAAAGTGAGATTAGTATTTGTTCAACATAGCTTGCGTAAATTTCATCACAACACATCACAAGAAAAGCCACCTCAATCACTGTCTTAAGGCCAGGGGAGTCCTCTCCACCCTGTCGCCCTCTTACAGTATGTGGGATTTATGGCTAGATTGATGACAACACCAGAGACAAGCTATCAAGAACTTAACAAAAAACACCAAGACACTTACGCATCATTGTTGTCCATTACTTCACGTTGGAAGGGAGACAAAGTATCCAAGCTTAGTCCAAATCCACCCTCCTTGATTCAGCAAATGTTGGGCTTACACTAGTAGGAGAAATGATAGATTTCCTACTCTCAATTGAATGATCACTCTCTCTCTTACAATGGCATAGAGTTCCCTTGCTAATCCCCTATTACAACACATGCACATGCATAAGACAATGAGCTTCCACTCAAAGCTCCTTCTAGAGAGGTTGAGCTTGGCTTCTCAAGCTATAGCATAGTGCTCTTGCTTATGGCTCCCCCTTTTGTGCTAGCTACACCCTCCTTTTATAGCAATTTTGAAGGCTAGGGTTACTCCTCTAACCATGGTTGGGTTAGATTTTCAGCAATTTATCTATTTTCTTTTGCTTGGAATTATCAAGAAGTTGGTGGGGAAAGAGAGAGGAGAGAAATGGAGGTGATAGGACTTTTCATAGTGGGTTAGTGTTAGTAGAGTTAGTATTAATTTACAAATGGAATTGGATATTTACAATGGGAGTATCCATGTAGGATACAAATAAGGAAGAAAAACTCTTAAGAGGTAAGAAAAGGTGGATTTCTTACAAGGTTGATGCTCCAAGTGTCTTGAGTAGGGCCAATTTTGACGCTTGTTGACGGTCCACTAGCTTTGACGGTACATTTTTTCTCCACTCTTGACCTTCCTTGAGAGACAAGGTAATTGAAGCTGAGTAATCAACCACCATGATGCTGTCTTTTAAGAGAAGAGGCTGAATTTTGTGGTTTTTTTATAGATATGGGTAATTTGGAGGAGGAAAAATGAGACTAGGTGGTCAATTTTGGAATGGAATTGTGTGTGGGAGGTATGAGTTCACCATGGTTTCTCTTATTCTTCAAGGTTGAGGAGAAGGTGAGTAGTGTGCAGAGAGGAGTGGTGAGAGAGATGGGGATGATGAGTGGAGAAGTGTGTGTGAAAGAGGCAAATGATAAAGTGGAAGAGAGAGTGTGGCTGCATAGCATGGGAAAACTGGGGTCCACTAAAAAAATCATAGCTCACAGCTCGTAGCTCAAAAAAATATGAAAAAATTTGAGGCAAAAGTTCAGCCCACGAGCTACAACTTTTGTTTGTATCACCTTTTCAAATTCGGAGAGCAAGTGAACTTTAAAAATTAAGCAAAATCGACCGTTTTTTTCCACTGCAAAGGTCCTTGTGGGGTCCTTCTTTGGATGATTCTTTTGAATACCTCCAAGAGTGAGCCCTCCATAGTGCATGTATGCATGCCACCTACCCTTGACCTTATTTGGTAGGTCTATAATTGAAGATATTGTTGAGATTAGGATATAAGTGAATAGTACAACTAAGAAAATCAAATATTGAGGGGTCTAAAAAATATGTACATGTCAAATATAAATAATATAAGTGGAAAAAATATAAAGGGGTCAAAAAAAATCTCTCTCATTATGAGGCTACCATAAAAAGATAAATATTTTTGGTGTTCTAATTTTTTAGAAAAAAACAAAATAGATGTAGGAAGGGAAAAATCAAAATAGTGAAAAAATATACACATAAATAAAACTAGTTTTTTTGGATTTTTGTTGGGGTGGAGTTACACCAAATATAAGAGAAGCTTACATGAAAATATTTCTATATGGAATAAAGAGTATGAAAAATGGTAAGAAAAAATTGTGGTAATGGTGAGGCAATATACAGAGTATAAATAACACACACCTAGGTAGAAATATTTAAATAAATACCAAAATAATTATGAAAAAATCTTTTATTTAGGCCCTATATACAAAGAAATATTTACACACAAAGAGGCCATAATATGCTTTATTTTTTTATTATTATTATTTTTTTTTGGCTCAACTAGCCCAGTGACTAGCTAGCTGAGGGTTTTTAAGAAGATATGGGAAAAGCCCCCTAACTCACACACGCCTATGTACAGTGAAATGGTAGGGATAGCCATAGCGTTTGGGTGATTTTGGTAGGGTGAGGTAACTCACTGTGGCAATTACAAAGAGCCGAAAAACGGCTATCATTAGCCCTCCCCCTGGATGATGGTATATTCATGTACCATCATAAAGCATTTTTTCCAAAGAGAGTGCTTCAGAGTCCTTGACGAGATCTTTATTGTTTGGCCACTCAGAATTTTTGCTAGAGTTACACTCATGCTTCATGTAACAATACTTACATGAGACAGCGGCCTTTGGACAGATCTTTGGTAGATCCTTTGGTAGAAGGCGACTCAAATAGGGCTTCAAGCGATACCCGTTTACTTTCCTGGAGTGCTCTTTACCATTCAAGTCCATAAGCTGATAGTAACTAGAATTGGAAGCCTTCTTGACTATGTATGGCCCTTGCCATCTAGTTTCAAACTTGGCATCAAAACGATTATCGAGTCGATTGTCATACCTTAGCACCAGATCTCCTTCATTGATGCCTTTGTCCTTTAGTTTCTTGTCAAGCTTCTCCTTCGCCTGCGTAGCTTTCCTCTTGTAGCACTCGTATGCTGCCTCTCTTTTCCACTCAAGCTCAGCTAAGGTAAGAAGTCGATCCATCCATGCTTCTTGATCATCTTGTGCTGATTTGCCATGAAGTCGTATTGTTGGAATGTTTAGTTCAATTGGCTGTAAAGCCTCTTGACCATAGACCAAGTGAAATGGTGTGAACTCCGTGGCTTCCCTATATGTGGTTCGATACGCCCACAAGGCACCATCCAAGAAGTCATCCCATAACTTTGTCTTGTTTTTCACCATCTTTCTAATGATGCCTGCAATGACACCATTAGCTTTTTCTACCAAACCATTTGATTGGGGATAGTAGGGTGTACTGTGACGATGTAGAATGTGAAGTACTTCACAGACTTCTGTGAGCAAGCCCTTCCTAAACCCTGGACCATTATCAGAAACAATCTCCAAAGGTGTGCCAAATCTGCAACAAATGTGACTGTACACAAACTTGCTAACTGTCCTCTCATTCACTCTTGCCACACTTTGAGCTTCCACCCACCTAGTCATATAGTCTACAGCCACTAGAATGTAGAGTTTACCATTTTTTGTCCTAGGCAGAGGACCCATGCATCAATGCCCCACTTTTCAAAGGGTCCATTTGCAAGCACTATTTGCCTCGGGCCATGCACCAACCTTCTATTTCCATTTATTTGACAATTGTGACAGCTTTTACACCAATGTTGAACATCCACATGCAAGCTTGGCCAAACATACCCCGCAAGCAAAATCTTCTTCACAGTTAATTCTTGGGCAAAATGACCACCACATGCTTCTTCATGCAAACCTTTTAGAATGGCTGGAATTTCCTCAATAGTTGGTACTCTTCTGCATACTTGATCCTTCCCTCTTTGATAGAGGGAGCCTTCTAGGAAGAGATACATGCTTGCCTTCTTCATGAGTCTCCTCTTCTGAGCTTTTGTGAAGTCTGGTGGAAACTCACCCTCCAAAATGTAGCCAATGATGGGAGCCAATGACTCCAATCCCTGGTACCTCGGTTGCTTCACAGCAGCCGCCACCATGATGACCTGCACTTCTTTATTTACACATGCAACGGCTTGTTGTGCAAGTAAATCAGCATCCTCATTTTGTTTCCTAGGAATATGATATAATTGCACCTCCTCAAATTGATTAAATAGCCTACGAATGGCATGAACTTTTGTCCTTAAGCTTTCATTCTTGCATGCCCAAATGCCTAAAATCTGTTTAACAATGAGAAGTGCATCTCCTTGTACCATGAGACGTTGTATCCCTTGGCCAATGCACATCTTCAAACCATGAAGTAGAGTGTCATATTTTGCTTCATTGTTGCTAGCTGAACTTGGTAGATTGAACTTCTCTTTCATGACCACCTCTCCACTTGGGTTGAGCAACACTAGCCCTCCCCCTGCTTTTCCTGTGGCTCGACGAAAAGCTCCATCAAAGAACAAGGTAAAAGCATTAGGAATACTTTTTGGTGGTGGCAATGGTAGGGTCTTTACTTCAGGCACCTTAATCTCCTTTTCGTGCACCCTATAAGTGAGAATCCCTGCCAATTGTGCACGCACACTATCTTCTACCTTGAAAGAGTATTGAAACTCTTGCAACTCCATAATCCACTTTGAGATCCTAGTACTAAGATTCATTTGAGATGACACCCAAGGGAACAAATTTTCTGCAGTGAGAATTACAAAAGGTTTTGGTAGCAGGTAGGATCTAAACTTTCTCACCGCAAACATGAGAGAAAGCATCATGAGTTCTGCTTCTGTGTAGTCTCTCTCCAAAGCATTCATGACCCTACTAGCAAAGTAGATGGGTCGCATCCTTGTACTGTGGGGATCTTGTTGTAGCAACACAGCACCAATTGTTTCTTTCCCAGCACTAGAGCTAACAAAGAATGTGTACTCCCAACAAGGAGGCATGAGTGTTGGTAGCTCTGACAAAATGACTTTAATGTTACAAAAGTACTCTTCAAGCTCATCAGACCATGCAAATTCTACTTGTTGTGTCAACTTTTGCAAAGGGTGAAGTAACTTCGAGGCTAAGTGAATGAAGCGTGACATATACTTCACCTTTTGAATGAATGAGATGACCTCCTTAAGACTCTTGGGTGATGGTAGCTCAATAAGAGCCTTTGCCTTCGAAGGATCCACTTCAATGCCTTTGTAAGAAACTTTATGACCAAGCAAGATTACTTCATCCTCACCTATATGGCACTTGTCGGGGTTGAGTTGACCTCCCATGTCGTAGAGCTTCTTTAAACCTTCTTCTACCCTTTGTAGATGCAATGATTTTGAGCTATAAATACAGAAATCATCAATGAACACCTAATTGACTTTCCAAAGAATGCTTGAAACACCATATTCATGAAACGTTGGAATGTTGCAGGAGCATTTGTCAGACCAAATGGCATGACTCTAAAAGCATAACAACCCCAAGGAGTGATAAAGGTTGTTTTCAATTGATCCTCCAGTGCAATCCCTATTTGAAAGTAACCTGAGTAACCATCGCACACAGTGTACTTCTCATGACCAGCTACCTCATTTAGTATCTCATCCTGGAATGGGAGGGGAAAGTGATCTCTCTTTGTTGCCTCATTGAGGGGACGGTAATCCACACACACCCTCCACTTGCCGTTCTTCTTAGGAGTGACAACAACAGGAGAGACCCACTCTGAATTCTCCACTGGATAAATGAACCCTGCTGCTAGAAGCTTTCTTACCTCCTTGAGTAAAGCCTGCTCCTTGATGACTCCTAGCCTTCGTAGCTTCTGAGCCTTAGGTGTGGCCTCTGGCTTCAACTCAATTTTGTGTTGAACAGCATCTACTCCACGCACATCGGTGTAGTCTTTAGCAAAAAGCCTAGGAAACTTCCTTAGCACACATTTGAACTCCTCTCTTTCATCCTTTGTAAGTGTTGTTGATAGCATACCTTCCAGCATCCCTTCATCTTGAACACCTTCGTTCTCTTGAGGACCTACCTCCTCCAAGCCTTGACAAGAGGTCTCTTGGTTTCTTGGCTTAAACCTTACCCCCATGACTTCGATGGAAGGCTCCTCTTCAGTAATGCTGCCGCTACTTTCTTCTTCTGAAGTGCTATCGGTCCAACCTTCTTCCGTCTCACTTTGAGATGATTCTTCATGGAGCTCCTCTTGGCGTTGCTCCTTCATGTCAAAGACAACCTTCTTATGATTGTCATTCCTGCAAATTAATTTCCCACTCTCCCAATCCTGCAAAGCTCGCATTTTCATTAGCCATGGTCTTCCTAGGATAAATGGATAACCACTTCCCTTGGTCGACATAACATAAAAACCCACCGCTTTCTTAATGCCAAAGGCCTCTACAAAGACATTTTTACAAATGCCTACACACCTAGCCTTGCTATTGTTTGCCATCTTGACTTTGATTTCAGGTGTCTCATGGATGTGCATGCCTAGTCTTTGCATGAGTCCCTCTGTCATGATGCAAATTTGTGCACCCCCATCCACTAGACCTTTCCTAACCAATCTTCCTTTGATGTAACAGTCTAGCACCGGTGTAATGTCCTCATTCATTTCAGCTTGTGCAATTTTTACAACAGGCACACTCTCTTTTACCTTTCTCCTAGTGCTAACTGCCCTTGTTAAATCCCTCCTAACTTGTGGACATAATGCAAGGAATTGAGGCCATGAAATATCAGGACCCTTACCTCTCATGTCTTCCAACAAGTTGTACGGAGCCATACCATGTCCAAGAGGGAAGTCTTGGAGGTTGATACGACGTCGAGTCCTCTTGGTTTCCTTGGTTTCCTTTGCCTTCTTGCCTTGTCCATGGTCACTATGTGATGTGACTCCTTCTTTCTCTTTACCTTTTCCTCGGCCACGCTTAATTCCATTGGCTTCCATGTCAACCTCATTTGAATTTTTCACCTCTACCACATGCACATTTGGATCTGGCAAAGGTGGAACTCCTTCTACCCCTTGTGGAGGTGGTCTTGGTCCATTTGGCCTTTGTAGAAGCCTTGGTTGTTGACCAGTTCCTTCACCTGCATTCATCACTGGGTAATTCAAGTTAGGTCTCCCTGGCTCCCCACGGGGCCAAGGACAATTATACATCCCATGTCCAGACTCTCCGCAATTCCAACATTGCAAGACTCTCCTAGGTCGTGGATCTCGCTCTTCAGACTTCTTTGCTTGTCCCTTTGGACCTACAGCTTGTGCAAGGTGAATTGACAGGCTGCTTAAAGATTCATTTAACTTCTCAATTACTTCCGCCGTTACCTCAGGAAGCTCCCTCGATGTTGATGCTTGTGACTTACCTTTGGGTCTAAGACCTTCTATTGGAACCTCTCCCCTTAAGCACTTGAGTTTCCTATACTTCTCAGCAGCCCTAGTTTCAGCTGCATCAAAAGTAGCAGGTGCACCCGTCTCAACTTTTACCTTAAGGTCAGGAAAGAGTCCGGCTATGAAACTCTCCTTCTTTAAAAATTCTGCACCATCACCAGGGTTAGCAACATTTCGTATCCATAGAGCCCAAAGACGTAGAAACTCTTGCTTGTACAAGTAGTAGTCATCTAAGTCTTTTTGCTTATGAGAAACAATGTCTTGCCATAGTTTTTGATTGTTTTGGGGATCAAAGAAGTATCTCTTAAAACGATTCAAAACTTCTGTGTAATTCCCCTTAACTTCCTCAGGCAAAGAGTCAAACCAAGTACTAGCATCTTTCCTAAGGACCACCTCAAACATTTCTACACGTTCTTGATCGGTTACTATCCTCTTGATACGGCAAGACATCTTGAAATTTGCTAAAAATAATTCTGCATCCTCTCCAGGCTCTCCAAAGAAAAGAGGATATCCAGACATTTGGCGTTGGCTCTCCATTATTATGAAAGATTACAACACGAGTTACAATAAGGAATACAATAGAGATTTAGAACCACTCGCCTGCAAATGAAGAAGTGAGAAAATACCACTCTAGGTTTTCTTCTTCAGCTATCCAAGCTTCAATAAGGTCTCGATTTGTTTGATCAAAACAAAAGGGTAGACTATTGATGAGCTCTAAGAAGGGTTGAAATTCTTCAAAGCTAAGGCGATAAACAGAAATCTCTAGAACTTCATTTTCTGAATTCAAAAGAGCAACCACGTCCCAAGTGATAAATTGCACTTGCTCTACAATTCCCAATGCACAAGCGGTTTGTATAAAAACTAGATCTTCATGCTCGTCGAAGGCCGTGAGAAAGTAGCAATTGACTAGGAGCTCCTTTCCTTCGAGTTCCACACAGTCGGAGTGAGGCAACCTTCTCACAATTTCATAAAGAACATCCTCATCAAGTCCAATCAAGTTTGCAAGATTTAAAGACTCCACTTGTGCTACAAAATTCCTGGACAAAAACTCCTTAGGATTATGGTTAAATCATTCAAAAGCATAAAGAGATTTACAATGTCTCTATGAACAAAGTGTCATAGAAAGTAGAGAAGGATGAGAATTTATACAAATTTGCAATCTTCTCTATGCTCTCTTTATTAAGACAAGCTCTGAATAGCTCCCTATCTCCTTTGTTGAAAGCGAAAGGAAGACTATTAATAAGACGCAAATGATGGAAAAATTCACCAAATGTGAGTCTATGAAGCATGAACTCTGGCCGCAAGTTTCCTGAAGAGTCTTCCTCAATGGTGAAATGCACTCGCCAAACGCCAAATTTCACTCTATTTACCAATCTTAGGGCACACACTAGTTGGATGAATGCGCGGTCTTCCTTAGTGCCCAACAACAAGAGGAAAATGGAATCCACGCGTAGGACCTTCCGTTTTAACTTCACCACCCTCTTGTTATGAGGGAGACGCCTTACTACTTGCTCCTGCAACTCAATTGGTAATAGAGCTAGATCTCTAAGGATTGAACTTTCACTGCACACACATTCCCAGTTAGAACAAATGATCGCTTTTTTGTTTCTTGTAACAACTTGGACAAAGAAAAAACAAACATACACACTATTTTGCCGGGCTGCACTTCATTTTAAAATAAAATGAACACATGTACATCAAAAGAAGTGTGGTTGTTGATGAGAGGTAGAATGAAAGGGTTTGGTGATGCAAGAATTTCTCCTGCTCTTTGGGCACCAAACATGAACACCATTCGTTGTTAAATATGGATCTTTCTACTAATTGCAACGTTTATTCTAATGTGTGGAGTAAAATGAAAGGGAAAAACCTCTATTCCTGGGCCATTATCCATGGCCTATGCATGTCCTAATGCTTAAAATAACACAAAAATATAGACGTCCAAGCTAATATCGTACCTAATGAGAGGCAAAATAAAAGAATTTACCGAAGTGCTTATCTCGGCTAACCTAAGAGGACCTAAAATTCTACGAATTACTCGCTGAAATTGCAACTTAGTACTAACAATTATGTGTACCTTTTGCCTTGCAATGGGAATGAAGGGAGCATACAAATTCTCGTGATTCATGCAAGCTACTTGATTATGCCAAAGGTTGAGCCTTCACAAAACATACACAAGCCTGTTCTCAGTGGGGGCACCAATTTGAGGCGGTCCGGGGCGGGCAACAAGAAGAGCAACCTCTAGACACCCTTCAAGGCTCCCGTGCTGCTCAATTGGGGCTGGGGCACAACACAACACAAACCAAAACAACAAACCCACAGCCAAATCCCAACTACACAAGGGGCACCACCTAGTTTAAGAGCGAACTAGGACGCAAAAGAGGAGAATCGTTAGAGCAACCCACAAACAAGCAAGGAATTTACACTAACCCTAACACCAATGGAACACTCTCATACACTAAAACACGAGAGAGAGAGAGGGAGGGAGAGAGATAGTGCTCGGGCTGCTTTGAAACGTATCGGCAATGATCAAGCAAACACAATTATATATTTAAGAAAGAGAGAGAAAGGGGGAGGGGGTGCTTGTTGCATTAATACCTTCTTACAAATCTGTCATGACAAATCAAAGTGAGATTAGTATTTGTTCAACATAGCTTGCGTAAATTTCATCACAACACATCACAAGAAAAGCCACCTCAATCACTGTCTTAAGGCCAGGGGAGTCCTCTCCACCCTGTCGCCCTCTTACAGTATGTGGGATTTATGGCTAGATTGATGACAACACCAGAGACAAGCTATCAAGAACTTAACAAAAAACACCAAGACACTTACGCATCATTGTTGTCCATTACTTCACGTTGGAAGGGAGACAAAGTATCCAAGCTTAGTCCAAATCCACCCTCCTTGATTCAGCAAATGTTGGGCTTACACTAGTAGGAGAAATGATAGATTTCCTACTCTCAATTGAATGATCACTCGCTCTCTTACAATGGCATAGAGTTCCCTTGCTAATCCCCTATTACAACACATGCACATGCATAAGACAATGAGCTTCCAAAATTGTTGCTTCGTCTTTGACCTGTTTCTCCATGGTGGGTCCATGTAAGTGTACTTTGAACACTTTTGCAGCATACAGTTGATCTTTGAAAGCGGGATGTGTGACACCCACACGCTTCACATGTGCCCATCTTCCCTCTCCCAGCTGTGGAGCTTGGATATTGAAGACGGCTTTGTCGGGTAAAAGGTGTAAAATAGGTGGTAGCTGAGAGAGGTCTAATGTAGCAACGGATGATGTTGCAGGCTCTGTTCTAAGAATGGTTTCTAGTTCAACATCAGCTTCAAAAGAGCTGGCTTCCACTCTTGCACGCTTTGCTGCTCTTTCTAACTTTTCCTTGCTCTTGAACTCCATGTAAAGCTGTTGCACAAGATGTATGCACTCAGCTATGTTTGGCAAGGAAGTAATTGCAGGATTTTTCAGTTCTTGAAAGGTTTTCATGATCTGTCCAATGGTTTGTTTGACCATGTTTACTAAAGCACCTGATGTTAGGAGGGCTATGTCAAAAATAGCTGGTGCAAACTCTGCCTAGAGCTGCTCAAACACAGACTTGGTTAGAGTCTTTGTAAGCTGATAAAAATGCTCCGGAGCGACAGGGTTTAAACAACGCCTAATCTCTGCCTGTGACGTGTAATGGAAGTGTCTCACAATCACTTCGGAGACAAACTTTCGTTGATGTTTCGCTAGCTTCATGTCTGCCATATCTGTATGACAAAATTATAAATTAAAAATCTTACGAAAAGATTGTACACCATGTAACATAGTTATTATATAATGAGTGTTAACCCTATATATATTAAATGATGATTCAAATTTATTAAATAATATTAAATTATTTCAAATTAAAGAGAAAATCTTATAATTACAAACCACATTGTGCGAATCGACCATGAAAATTAAATTAGAGAGAGAGAGAGAGAGAGAGAGAGAGAGAGAGAGAGAGAGAGAGAGAGAGAGAGAGAGAGAGAGAGAGAGAGAGAGAGAAACAGGCCAGGAGTGTGAGATGCTCTCAGCACAAGAACTGGCCCCTGCTATGTGCAGAAGTGTGAGATGATGAAAGAAATTACATCTAAAGGGTTGTAAAATCGTACATGTGAACAACTCAGCTAGTGTGAGGTATTCTCAGCACAAGTGCTGGATGCTGTTGTAAAATAGATTGATAGTTTTTATCAATCTAATCCCTAATAAAGTGTGTGGAACTCACAACACAACTATCAGCGGATAAATTAACAATTGCAGATGTAAGTTACCTATCGTATGTGTTTACGTCCAAAACAACACCAAGTCATTTAATGATGAAAAATGATGTTCTTTTGGAATATGAAATACACGAGTAACCAGTATGTCACATTAAGATGAAAAGGGCATGAAAATATGCATCTCTTCACTCTTAATATAACGAGTGGTAACGCTTGTGTTTCTATGTAACACATATGACAGAAAAACTTAATCTAAAATTGTAAATTTTATAAGCTATTTCTAATGGAGTGTGTGGAACGCACAACACAACCATCAGCAAACAGCTCAACAATCTCAAATGTAAATCAATTGTTGTATATATCTACGTTCAGAGTAACACCAAGTCATCTGCTGATGAACAATGATGTTACTACAGAAATAGAAGCACAAAAATAACGAAAGTCGCATTAAGATGAAGAGGGCATAAAGTATGCATCTCTACACTCTTAAAATGACGGACGTTAATCTTTGTGCTTCTATGTAGAATAATCAATAATGATTTACTTTAAGATTGTAAATTTTATAGGCCACTCTGAAGTGAGAGGTGTATCATCATGCCTACTACACTCCACGAGTCGACCTCTAATCCTAACTCATCTCTATGGTGAGAGATATACTACTACACCATACGAGTGAGAATCTAAATTTACCCTAAGCCTTCCCTGGAGTGAGTTATATAACTACACACCACGGGAAAGGAAACTATATTCTACACACATCTGAAGTGAGCCATATGGCTACACACCACAAAGTGGCCTACGACCTGCAAGCCAACTTTGTGGTGAGAGCCGAAACTACTGCACCACACAAGTCTAGCACAACACAAAAAAGAAGTTAGTATTTACTGAAAATTTTAAAAATTTACCTAAAAACCGCTGTAAACCGAAGACGTTGTTGCTATCTATCAAACTCTCAGAAGCTCCAAGCTCTCCAAACTCCAAAAAAGTCCACAATGCTTTTCGATCAAATACGACGACGATTGTATATATATACAGTTTTTCGATCGAAAGAGTTTTCGATCGAAAATATTTTATACGGCTATCGGTAATTATTCGGAAATACGGCATATATTGACTTTTTATACGTATAATTTTTGTTATACGGATGTATAAATGCAACGGAGCTGAGAGCAAAGACCGCGCATGCGCGAAATCACCTTCTTGCCTTCATCATCCAAGATGATGCCGCTGTTGAAGTCGACGGAGTAAGGCAAGCCCTCTCGCCGGTGACACGTGAACCTGGGTGTCTCGACAGGGGTCTCTAGCGGCGTGTCGA
The DNA here is from genome assembly GCF_014529385.1 of Adiantum capillus-veneris. Taxonomy (NCBI): domain Eukaryota; kingdom Viridiplantae; phylum Streptophyta; class Polypodiopsida; order Polypodiales; family Pteridaceae; genus Adiantum; species Adiantum capillus-veneris. The sequence continues at coordinate 59,268,872 of NC_140948.1, read as the reverse complement.
CGGGGGTGCGGACGTCAGGTGTCTCCACTAGAGTCTGGGCCCCGAAGCGAGGAGTGTCCACTGGAGTGACTCCTGGAGGAGTAGCTAGTGGTGTGTAGCCTCTAGGAATGGCCGTCAGCCGCGCAAAACCTGGTGTCGATGGCGATGTCGTGGCTAGTGTCAGGGCAGGCAAAGAAGAGGAGGGTAAAGAGCCCGTCGAAGCATCGACGGTGGCGTCCCCACAACAAGTGCCACCGTCACCACTAGAGCGCCGATGCCTAGACGAGTGTGAAGATTGTCTCGTCGACACTGAAGCTTCGGGGAGTGCTGAATGCTCTGAAACAGAGGGAGATTTGGCCGGAGTAGGAGCGCGCGATGGTGCGCCAGAGCGGTGACTTTCCACGTACCACTGTCTCTGCTCGGGTGACAAAGAAGAAAGAAACTGCTCATCATCCATACGTGCATTAAACACATGAATATTTAAACTTAATATTGAATGAATGGAGAAGAAAACATGGACAAGTAGATAGAGAGAGAGAGAGAGAAAGAGAGAGAGGGGACTCATAAAGGGGGAGGGATTCCTGTGTAGAGAGATTTTGTTGAATTTCTGTGAATTTGTAAAAGCACTGCGCTCCAGCTGCGATGGAGACTGAAGCTACAATCGCAAAGGAAGTGCGTCTCTGCTCATAGATGTTGCTTGCCCCACCACTAAATCTAGTTGATCGGGTGAAAGAGACGCTAAGAAGCAGTAGTAGTGCTTCTTAGCGTCTCTTTCAACGGATCAACTAGATCTAGCGGTGGGACGAGTAGCATCTATGAGCAGAGACAGATCACTTCCTTCGCGATTGCAGCTTCAATCTCTATCGCACTCGGAGCGCAGTGCTCGTCGTCCCTGCTTGTGAGAACATACCTAGAGCATATGTACCTAGAGTGGATGCAAAGACCATTACACACAATGATGCATATAGACATGAATGGACAAAAAGCCATGTGAATACAATAGATATTATAAAACGGAGCAAAATTGTTCAAATACAATATTTATGGCTTTAAGAGGTCTCTCTCTCATCCTTGCAAAGCTCAGCGTAACTTCCTATATCTATATAGAGCTCTCCGTTTAAACAGATGTCCTCCGTTTCATTTTGTAGATCCTCTACATGCACCCCATAGAGAGTAGCAGCTTGATGCTCGTCTGGCACCACCTCATCGGCTTCTGATTGAGCAACTTCTCCAATCTCCTCCATGATGCCGCTGTGATTGACACATGGTAGCCTTCATACATCTGTGCACTACGAGGGGCTACCTCTATGACGTACCACCAGTTTGATGCAGACTTTGTAGGATGAAATATCAATTGCCAGAGCCACATAACTTACATGAGATCCTCCAAACACATAACTTTTAAAATGGGATGTTAATTTTTACATACTTACTTGTTCACAATGCTCGGGTAGTACAAAAGTGTCTCTTAGGTCAATCCATTTCTTAATTGAATCCACCTCAAGAAAACCAGACTCTCCTCTACGCACAGTAGCATTGCGACCCTCCATGGTTATCTTGAACCATTGCACGTCGAACAAGTCGACAAAAAATCCTCTATAATCGATCCTCAAAATCTCTTGTAGCGTGTCGAAGTAAGTGAGTTCTGCCACCACAGGATCTGCATCAGAGGACCGTCGTCGACTAGACTGTTCAAATTTTGCCATGATTCCACAATCTTGAGTAAAATGCTCTTTGTCGATCCGTTCCACCCTAATATGTCGACCTTTACACCATGCTGCTGTGTATGACTTATACTACAACGAACAAAGATTATGAGTGGCCGTTCAAACATCTAGAAAGTCACTAGTCGTACATTGCAAACTTACCTTGGTCGCGCAACCCCGAGAGTACTCCCACTCCTCCTCAGTCACTTCTTCACCGCATTGTTGTGCGCTTTTCAATTGGTTGTGAAACCATCTTAAGCTCATGAATGTTGGTAGGCTCTCCAGACCCGTCGGATAGTGCATTGGTGGTCGTCTTCCCCGTCTCCACTCGATTCGTGCCCTTTGTCGCTCTTGCTTTGCATCCTCATATTGTGAAATCCACTTTTGCATCACGGATTGTGAAGCATGCAAAATTGGTTGATTTTAGCCTCTAGATCTTACGTCATCTTCTTCTCAACATCAAGATTGCACATGACAATCCCAGATACGCGCTCATCATCTATGGTTCACCATAGCGTATCCCGGGCTTTATCAAATCCGTCTAGCCACTCTCCAATGTACACTAGGGACTCTGATACCAGCCAACCTTCTGCCATGCTATCCTCCGGACGTGCATTCTGACGCACATATCCCTTGAGTGTTTTCATGAAACGTTCTAAAAAGAACATCCATGTGGAATGTACTTTGCCAGCTATTTCCACCTCATCAACTATGTGAACAAGAAGATGCACCTGAATGGTTAGCATGGTAGTAGGAAAGTGTTTCTCAAACATGCACACAATCTCCGCAGCATTTAGTTTGGCGAATGGTATGGAGTCTATGTTGATCTCCTTTTGTGAGATCCATTGCACCAACTTCGCAAGTTTGTAGATTGTGTTACGGACGTCAAGAGACAAACATCCCTCAATGGCCACCGGTAAAATAAACTGCAAAACACGTGCAACAATGATATTAAAGTCCACACACGAATTTGTTACACAATTCCCACTATGATATATTCCAGTATGGACATACCCGACACATTTTATGCCAGTCGTGTGACTTCAAACCGGTAAGCTTTTCTTCTTTAGTAAAATACGTTCGGAGCGAGCAAGTGATTGATCATGAGTCGGGGCCAGTATGGTAACTCGTACCATAGAGATAGTCTCTTCATCCTTGGGGGCAAACCGTCATCACACATCTCCTTCTGCTCTAACCATGCTTGTGCAGACATCCTCAGTGGCTCTCTTCTCAAAAAGCCGTCGCGTAACACATGATTCTCTGGAAGATACGCTTGATGAGCTTCGTAGATTTGCTTCTTCAATGAGGGCGCCCTACGTGCATTCAGTCTAGGTCCACATGTGACACATGCTCTGTATCCGCTTGTTTGAAGCCCTTCATGTATACACATGATAATAGATAAGCTTGAGAAAAACCAAGATTTACAGTGTTTGAGTGAGGAGTGTAAATCACCTGAGCATTTTGTTAGTCCGGGATAGTCATGCATGGTCCACATTAGAATGCCTCTTATCAAAGCATTCCGTTGACCTGTGTGTCGGCTCATATCCACCACTTCTATGCCAATCCACAATTGTTGTAGCTCTTCCAATAGTGGACGAAGATACACATCCATATTCTTCACTTTATATCGCCCCGGCACAATCAAGCTTAGCCATAGGTGCCCCTTCTTCGTAGTCAACCACGGGGAAATGTTGTAGTTGACGATGACAACGGGCCATACACTGTAAGATGTTGATCTTTGACCAAATGGATTTATGCCATCCATAGCCAGGCCTAAGCACAAATTTTGAGCTTCCCTGGCAAAATCCGACCATGTTTCATCTATATGTTTCCAGGCTGCGCAATCTATAGGAATCAGTAGTACACCATCCGAAGATTTATTCTCCTCATGCCATGATGCTAGGGCGGCCATGGACTTACATTCGAAGAAATTCTTGATGCGAGGAAGCAGAAGAAAATGTTGCAAAACCTTTTGCAGAATTTTTGTTCCATGGAGATCTACTCGATATCTCTCGGAATCACATTTCGGACTCTTCTCCATGTCTATGTATTCCCCTCTGAAAAGAATGTAGTCGTTAGGACAAGCGTGGATCGAATTGTAATCTATCCCCAAGTTTTAAAAAATCTTTCTTACTTCCTCTCGAGAATTTGGCATCACATTATCAGCTAGCAGTATGTGCTCTTTCAGCAATCTACACAACGAAAAAATACGGTACAATTGTGTAAAAATCTATCAGATCATTATACATCTATAGTTTTTTATTAAAGTAAACTAATTGTAATAGATCACCTGAAAAGTGCTGTGACGCTAGTGTCACTCCATCCAAACTTTGCCTGCATGTTGAGAAGAACCAGGAGCGCCTTCAATCTAGATACAGGTGCTCCATTATACAATGGCGTATCGGCTTCACTTTTCATATCATCATAGATAAGCCTTTATGAATCCATGATCGTCTCGATCATTTCATTGATCTTGGGCTCAAACATTGCCTCGTTGGGAATGTGGTTTGCATGATCATTTCTTGAGCTGTCAGAGGCTACATCTTGTGGCCTCACATATGCTGCTTGACCAAAGCGCCAGCGAACACGTCTATTGGGTTGCAAGATTGCTGCCTGTTGGCCAACGTCAATGTCCGACGAGTTATAATTGGCAACAACTCGATCTATAATATATGGATCAAACTCACCAAATTCGCGAACGTGCTGCAAAGAAATGCGTCTTGTCTGTCGCACAACATGCTTGCATTGATTACAAGGACATAAGATCCTCGTTGAGAGATAGGTGTTTCGGTTGGACGGCCCCACATCCTCGTCACTACTCATAATGAGGGTAAAAACCTTATAACTTGGACAACAAATTTAATCTTTTATTGGCATTCTTCGTCTTTTCTCTCTCTCTCTCTCTCTCTCTCTCTCTCTCTCTCTCTCTCTCTCTCTCTCTCTCTCTCTCTCTCTCTCTCTCTCTCTCTCTCTTTATTCACACTGTAAACTACCTCACATTCTCTAGTCATATCCAATCTCCGCACACCTCGGTCTAGAGGTGCACGGAGATCAGAACCACCGGGTTATAATCTCGTCTTTATTGGTCAATGCCTATATTTGTGGGTACAAGAAAATCTACACACCCACGTTTACATGATAGTGCATGTAGTGGACAAAACCCCTTTGCCTCTTCTCTAGTTGTAGCATTTCACAGCATCTTAACGTCTTTTCACAGTAGCTCTTTGTCTGTAGCATGTAGGTACGCCATTCTTGCAATGTAGCTGATGCCTGCTCAAAGCACTTAATTCTTACTCTAGATTTGACGGGTTGTGGTGTGTGTGTGTGTGTGTGTGTGTGTGTGTGTGTGACCCTAATTGGAATCATCATCTTGCATCACTAATTTCTGTGTAGGCTCAATTTGCTCTTCCATTGGCTGATCATGACGGCTTATTGTATGGTAGCAGCAGTCGAACATGCAGGTGGAATTGCTGGTCCGCATGGACTGTAAAGGTTGTGAGCGCAGGAAATTTTCTCATGTAGAAAAACGGAGTCTTTTGCAGTGTTTTTTATATGAGCAAGTGTTCTTCATACAATGCTTACCATCATGAGAGCACCTTCATTGACATGCACTAAAATCTAACCTAAATCTAAAAAAAGCTAGTCCATCGAACATAAATCTATATCTAATTTAATTTTAAACTCAAAATAAACCTAAATCTAACCTAATTTAACGTAAATATAAATCTAACGTAAATAAACCTAAATCTAATCTAACGTAAATCTAACTAAAAATAAACCTAAATCTAATATAATCTAACTTAAATAAACCTAAATCTAATCTAATGTAAGTCTACATCTAACCTAATCTTTAACGTCTCTTGGGATAGTTTCCTACAACGTTAAAACTCTCTTCTTCTCATATGTGTGTGTGGGTGTGTGTGTGTGCCAATAAAAAGAGGAAAATGGTATAACCTTTCTATCACCCAAGTGTGGTAGATTGGTTATGCCATTTCCCTCTTGAATAACAGGTCTTGAGTTCAACTCCTCGTCGGCTAGATCTTTAAGGTCTCTTGAATTAGTTTCCTACGACGTTAAATTAAACTCTCTTCTTCTCGAGTGTGTGTGTGTGGGTGTATGTGCGCGCCAATAAAAGGAGGAAAATGGTATAACCTTTCTATCACCCAAGTGTGATAGATGGTTATGCCATTTCCCTCTTGAATAACAGGTCTTGAGTTCAACTCCTCGTCGACTAGATCTTTAAGGTCTCTTAGGATAGTTTCCTACGATGTTAAGACTCTTGTTCTTCTTCTTCTTCTCTCTCTATTTCTCTCTCTCTCTCTCTTTTCCTCTCTCAATGTGTGTGTATGCATTCTTTGTTTATGCATGTGTGTGTGCGTTTTTTGTTTATGCATGTGCTCTCTCTCTCTCTCTCTCTCTCTCTCTCTCTCTCTCTCTCTCTCTCTCTCTCTTTCAAAAACACAATGTGTGTGTGTGTGTGTGTGAGAGAGAGAGAGAGAGAGGGAGAGAGAAAGAGAGGAAGGGAATATGAGAGTGAGGAGAGGGAAGGAGCATACCTGGCTCTCCTTCTGTGTGTGTGTGTGTGGAGAAGAAAGAGAGAGAGAGAGAGAGAGAGAGAGAGAGAGAGAGAGAGAGAGAGAGCGGGTTACCTTTGCTTGCTTGAGCGCGCACCGAAAACTCAAATCTGAGATCTGAGTTTCCCGAAAACTCAGATCTAAGATCTGAGTTTTCGGACACTCTTGGTTATTTTTTTTACCCCTGTCTCGGCGTCTCTATAGGCGTTGCTATGGGCATCGCTATGAGCGTCGCTAAGTTACTTGTACCTTAGCGACGCTCATAGCGATGTCCATAGCGACGCCGTGGGTTTTCACCTTTTGTAGTGTACACCACTACAGAGCGAGAAGGTTTAGCTATGATTTATGCAGTAAAGAAATTCTGCTACTACCTTCTTGCCAATAAGTTTTTTTTTTCTTGTACCTTAGCGACGCTCATAGCGACGCCGTGGGTTTTCACTTTTGAGCGTCGCACTGTGACGTCGCTAATATTAAGTACCTCTTGTAGTGTACACCACTACAGAGTGAGAAGGTTTAGCTATGATTTATGCAGTAAAGAAATTCCGCTACTACCTTCTTGCCAATAAGTTTTTTTTCTAAGAATTACATGATGGTTGTTAATTCTCCTTGAGTTTGATTTTACCGTTGTAGTGAGACCTAGTAAAAAACATGTCATGGCTAATCATTTGTCTCGCATACCCAATGGTGAAGCCCTACTGGAGTCGATGATGAATTTCCTGATACTTCTCTATTCCTAGTCGAGACCATACCTGAATGGAGTGAGAAGATTGTGAACTTTCTAGTTAATGGTTTAAGAGCTTCATAAGGACATGGCTCAAAAACTTTTAAAAGAATGTGAACCTTACTCTCTCATTGCAGGAACTCTCTACAGGCTAGGAAAGGATGCTATTCTTAGACGTTGTGCCCGTGAGGATGAGTATTTATACATACTGCAAGAAGCCCACATGGGTATAGCCGAAGGACATTTCTCAAGGGAACTAACAGGTAGAAAGGTGTTGCAATCAGGCTATTGTTGGCCTACCTTATTTAAGGATGCATCACTTTTTGCAAAAGGATGTGATGAATGCCAACGTTACAAGATCACGCATGAAAGGATAGGATGCCCTTACATCCTGTCACAGTGACTCAACCATTTGAAAAATGGGGTTTGGACTTTGTAGGCCCAATTAATTCAGTAGGTCGTAGCACTCAATCTCGATATATTATCGTTGCCACTAACTGTGTAACAAAGTGGGCGGAAGCCAGGGCGACACGCAAGGCTGATGTAAGGTCAACTATGAAGTTTCTCTTTGAGAACATTATTACAAGATTTGGTTGTCCCTTTGAGATTGTGAGTGACAATGGCACTCATTTTATAAATGGAGTGATAAAAGAACTTACTACCAACTTCATGATAGCTCACCATAAGTCCACACCTTCTTATTCACAAGCAAATGGCCAAGCTGAGAGTACCAACAAAACTCTCATCTCCATTTTGACAAAGACAATTGAGGCTCATCGTATAGGTTGGGATTTAAAGCTTACATTAGCTCTATGGGCTTATCGTAATATGTACAAAGTTGCCATTAACTGCACACCATTTAAGATGGTGTATGGCCAAGAAGCGTTATGCCATGGAAATTTGTCATTCCTAGTCTTCGAGTATCTTCTCAAGAAGGTTGGGATGGTAACCCCTTAGTTGAGCGATTATATATCCTTGAAAGGCTAGATGAAGAGAGGCAATTAGCTGTGCAAAATGGACTTGTGGAGAAAGATAGAAGGAAGAAATGGTTTGATCGTCATCTAAAGAACAAAGATATCAACGTTGGTGATGAAGTCCTCATGTATGGAGTGCGTAACAAAAAGAAAAGGTTGAAATATGCGGGAAAAGGACCATATAGAGTTTGTGAAATCACCCCACAAGGAACCATTCGTGTTGAGACTCTAGATGGAGTTGAAACCATTGGATTCCTCAATGGTAGAAAATTTAAAAGATATTATGATCCTTTAACCCAAGAGGAGCTACATGCCATCCATAAAAAAAAAGACAGCCAAGGCACAAACAGAATTTAAAAAAATAGAAGCTCAAGCTCAGGTGAGTATAAGATGTCAATGAGAGGCCAACCTTGGAGCTACACATGCATTCCACGTTGAAACAGAGGATGATTGGTTGGACTCTGGCATACCTCTACGATACCCTATTGAGCTAAATAGTGCCTATGGAAAAGTGCTATATAACGCCTTATTGGACATGGGTGCTAAGTATAATCTATTATCATATGGGGTGAGGTGCCAGTTGGAAAATCCACCTAGTATATCTGAGAGTATTATCCAAGTCAAGGGTGTTAACAAGAAAAAAACTACAATTTTGGGAATCTGGCACACTTCTGCCAGTTATGACAATGGGGTTGTAGCTCAAGTCTTTTTGGTCATGCCTGCTGGAACTATGGAGGGTAATATAAACCTAGGATGCATGTGGATGATAGCCACCAAATGCACTATTGATTGGGGGACAGGGGATGTCACAACGCAGAAACCAACTCTTAGCCCTGCTACTCAAGCCATAGTCCCTAAGATATTGCCTCTTAAGGAAATAAAACCCAAAACATTGCATGTCGAAGAGGTTGAAGCATATGTCCCCATAGCCCAACTCTCTAGAGCTTCAACTGATGTAGTTGAAATAAAGCTTGAGACACACAAGACCCATCCCAATATAACAAAGAAAACATACAAGTGGGTCCCTAAAGCTTCTTTAGCGACCATAGCTAGTGCTAACAGACAGGAGCCTGGTAAGAGACGTCCCACTTGCCCCAAGAAATGTAAAGAAACGTTGCGTTGGATTCCTAAAAAACTATTGGAAGCCCAAGGCTACTATGAAGGAAATGATCAAATTTGCGTGCCAAAACGTAAATTGTGCTCTTACTTGTAATCTGGCCCATGTGAGACCAATCTTGTGGCTCCAAAACAAATTAAAGATCGCGGAAAGGAGAAAATCACGGAATGCTACACACCCGCTCCAGAGCTAGTTTGGGTAACAAAGAAAGAACGATTTGTTCCACGTAGCTCAGGAACAGGGAAGTCAAATGAAGCTTCTTGATCTTCATGTAGTTCCTATACGAAAATAGAAGCTTCGACACAACCTTCACCTACCATTGTACATATCCATACAAACAAGGAAGAGTTTGCACCTCCCGTCGTAAGTTCACCACCTACAACAACCTTGCAAATAAAATCATGGGAGAGTACCTTACCACCCTTGCAACTAGATGAAACGCATAGGGCTTGTGTGTGTGTGTGTGTGTGTGTATGCGTGAGAGAGAGAAAGAGAGAGAGAGAGAGAGAGAGAGAGAGAGAGAGAGAGAGAGTGCGATGGAGCATTGCAACGACGGCATGACGGCAACGAGGCGGTTGAGCACGGCACGGCGGTAGCTCCTTCTTCTTCACCGCGAGGAATCCTCCACAAAGGCGAGTGTAGGATGGTGAGTGACACACCCTTTCTCTCTTGAGTTTGCTAGATTAGTCTAGTTGTGTGCTTGCATCCATTTGTGGCTCGCACACAGTGTACGGTAATTCCCTATATTTGACATGTGCGATAGACGCGCACAAATAGCTATTACTATAACCGCTATACTACACCAGCTATTGAGCCCATCACACACACTTATACTCCTCCCTACACACATAGTGCATGAACTTGCAATGTTTGTGCCCCTTACTACACCCATGGCTTCTACTACCATAACCCTTACTCTCACCAAGATACACCACCTCTTGGCTCTTGCTCCCGCTCCCCTATGTAACAGAGAGATTTGAAAAGCTTTCTAGTTCCTCTCATGGATCTAGTTTCCTACTTTTGTAAAGTTGTTTGATAAGGTCGATCGTGCACTCACTTCTCTTGACTCTCTTGCGCTCCTCATGTGAAGTTGAGTTTTGTAATTTATTCAACATGCAGTTTGATCAACCCACTTGCCAAGAATCGCCCTAGTATACGATCCTTGTTATCAATATTGTATGCATGATCTCCACATAATTTTCTAGAACTTTTGATACATTATCATCCAATTTTGTAAAGTTCATAATGGAAAATTTCAAGATCTTCTCCATTCATCTTTAAGATGTGTTCCTGCATTTGATGGAGATATGGATGATGATCAGTTTCTTGCTTCCTTGGACCTCGAGCAGAGGAGGTGGTATGAGGGCCGCCATGACTCCGACTCACAGTCACGCGTTCCACTCCTTTAGAGTCTCCGTCTGCTTCAAAGCGATTTGCGCACTCCGAGAATTCTGTGTCGACTATACGATCTACACACTCCTCTAGGCATCAACGCTCTAGTGGTGGTAGCGGTTGCTCTGGAGGAGGCACCAGTGATGCTTCCACACCGCCTCGTAGTCATTGAGGCTCCTTACCTCCCCCTTTGTTTCCCGCTCCCACACCAACCACGACGTCACCCACTACGCCAGGTTTTGCATGGCTATCGACTGTTCCTGGCTACACACCACTTGCTACTCCTTCGGAACTCATCCCACTTGACACTCCTCGCTTTGGGGCCCAAGCTTGAGTGGAGACACCTCAGCTCGTACCCCCATTGAGACGCCACTCGAGTCCCCTACCGAGACGCCTGTAACGACACCCATGTTCATGCCTCACAGGCAAGAGGGCTTGCCGTACTCGACCAATATCAGCGACAACATCATCTTGGATGACAACGACAAGAATGTGATCTTGCGCATGTGCGGTCTTTGCTCTCAAGTGTTTCGACACTATATACTAAACACTTGGAGTGAAGTGCAGAATGAATTAAAAGACAGAGTCATCAGCATGCTGCATGACATTTTTTCTGTGTCAAATCTGGATGAGGGCTTCAATGAAGACTTGATAAGGTGCGGATACATGAGTACTGCAAGCACAAGCGCTCTGAAGTGCAGAAAGCTATAAAGCATGGGTGGAGCAAGCCACATTGGCTGGCCAAAGAAGATTGGAAGAATGCAAAGCGAGTAGCACTCAAGAATCTCGGCAAGTGGAAGCAACAAAAGGAGGCAATGAGAGCTCGAGTAGAATCAGGGAGCTCGCACCACTTGGCAAACAGCGGATGGGCATCATTTGAGGCTGACTCTGTAAGTGTTTTTGTATTGCCCTTTAGGTTTGGTAGTTATGGGTATTTGTAATTTCAAATTCTAACATAACATTTTTTTTGTTTGTTTTGAACAGTGACCGATGGATTGGATGTGACCCCACACCGTACAAGCACAAGTATGCGGGGCAAAAAGGGCTTAACACTAGGTTGGTAATGGGACACTTTTATGTCCTGTTAAGTGACCATTTTCCTTGAATTATATCAAGAGTTTCAAAATGGATTTTGAGGTTCTATCTATCTAGAAAATTGTCTCATGAGCTGAAAAAAACTTGACATTTTTTTGGAATATCAATTCCATCTTTAACCTTGTCCTTGCACAACATTTCACAACCTAAACTGTGTGAAAAAACGGGTCCTATTTTTGGCTTTTTTCAACTTTTTGCAACTATACCACTTTAGAATTTATGTTTGTGAGGTCTATAATGCTAGAGAACTATCTTTAGTAGTCCTCAACATGTCTTGATGCTTCTAGGGATAAATAAATGTTAAAATTGTAAGTTATGACCAAATTACAAAAATTGTCAAATCCTGTTTCTTAGCCAATTTTAGCTCTTCTATGATTTTTTTGGTGCCTTTCATGATATCCAAATGCATTTTTGATTTTCTATGTCGCATATTGTAACATAAAGCTAATGTTCCCTAAGTTTTGGGGCACCTAATACCCTATTTTGCATAGTACACAACGATGGTTGATTTTTTCAATTATAAAAGAAAACGAAACATTCTAGTATATCAAGTATAGCTTTTTCAATATTTCTAGTTTCTTGTGACAACTATATGCATTTTGTAGGTAGTAACCATATCTAGTCATAAGGATCAAATTTGGCTAGATATTGAATAGTTTCTGTGGGATTCTACAACCCATAATGTTGAACCCATTTTTTTCATGTTTGCTGTATTTAGCACTTCATCTTTGTCCCCAAGATTCCCCTTGGTAAGAGATGTATTATTCTTTTGACATGCTCCATGGATCCTTATGAACCTAAAGGACAACAGGGAACTAAAAAAACATGCATTTATTATTTGTATTGGGCGTGGCTATAGAAACTTTGATGATAGGTTTGCAGATTGATAAAAATTCAACTTTTTTGTACCTATTTCTTTTGGCAAAACAAAAAATAGTGAGTGAGAAGCACTTATATGTTATGATCACCGACCCATTGAAGTTAACTAGGGAATTTATCTCAAGTCCTACAAAAATCCCTAATCTTATTTTTATGCAACAAAACATAAGAAACGACTGTTTTGATGAAAATGTACCGGTCCATCAACTTTGGAGGCTTGGTGTGACCAAAAGATGAGAAATTTTACAAGTTTCTTATTTTTTCCATATGTAGTAGGCCTTGAACTATAACCTCATGAAAGGATTTTACAAAATGAGTGGATCTACTATGGTTTTGGAGGTTTTTTTCAAAACCCTGAAAGGACACTTTTATGTCCTGTTAGGTTACCAACCTAGTGTTAAACGCCCTTATGGACATTCTAAATTCTCGCTCCGGCTTGGTTAGTATTTTACTTTACTCTCTTACATTTGTTTTATTTCAATAATAAGATAAAAATTAGATTACTTTGTAATTAAATATTTATACTTACAGAAAGTCTTTTTTTTTGTGCAAAATCCGATAGGTACACCGCTGGGACGTGAGACGTCAGATTAGTCGACGTCAAACTAGCTGTAGCTAGATAGCACTAGTTTTTTTTTCATAGCATGTATTAGGAGATGACATGTGTACATCAATTTTGTAACTATTGGCCAACGATGTATTTTTCCAACAATGACAATTGTGTTGTAACTAGTACATTTTGGTCAAAGCTTAACAGTCAAGTGATTTTGCCTATGATGTGTATAATTTTGTCAGTGTATTACTTTTGTTGATTCACTTTCGTCAATATACTTTTGTCTGTTTTACATCTTAATTTTGGAATTTATGTTCAATATGGTTGATGGGGTGGCAAAGCAATGTATGCCCTACCACCAAAAAAAATTTATTCTCGGACGTCGCTATATACGTCGCTATGGTTGGACCTACAGTGTCTCTATATGCGTCACTAAATTGGGAACTGGAGTCACTATATGTGTCTCTATTAGTGACGCATATAGAGACATACATAACGATGCAGATAGCGATGTTCTCTTTACGACGCAAGTAGAAACGCTTATAGTGACACCGGGGAAAAAAATATCCCAATGTATTTTCATCGCTAAGGCCGTCATAAGTGTGAAGAACCTCTTGTAGTGTGATTTGGTTTTCTTGCTTCTGTGTGTTATTATTCAAGTTCATTAAATACAAAATCTTTGTATAATATGGGTCGTATGACATACCTTCACAAATAAGGTTAATTAAAGACCCGGGGAGTCCACTATGTAAACATTTCATACAGCACGTGCGAACAAGAGGTATTTAAATAACTCCTTACCTGTATATTTTTCAAGTATTATATAAGTACCCCTTATGTATGCATTTTTGTAAAAAAAACTAGCCCTTATGTATGAATATTTTCACTTCTCAATTTAAAACCCCTATATGTAATTGTATTTCTTGTAAATGTACCTAATTATAAATCCTTTATTTTTTTCACACGTGCTATCTTACATATTTCCTAGTGGATGCCTCGCAATTAAAGAGGAAGTCTAGGTCTGTCCCGTTTCCCAGTAACTGTAACCTCTCGAGTTTTGATCATTTACGAAAGTCAATGAAGCATTTTCTTAATGTATGTGAGCATCATTGGCCTTAAGCCAATGATGCTCACATAAGAATGTGAGCATCATTGGCCTTAAGCCAATCCATTCTTAGAATTCCATCATAGACTCCTATGGGTAAGACTCTAAAGTACACTGAAGTATTGTGACCATCCAAAACAAAATTCAAGTTACCCAATGAAGTAGAAGATTTAACCTTCCTACACGTAGCTAATTCCATTGTAAGGTCTGAGTCTGGGTGTTCATGCAGAATGAAATTTCTAATGCATCTAGGAAAGATAAAAGAATGTGTACTCCCAAAATCAATCAATAACTTAAAATAGTTACCTTGATACTCTGTTGGGGTTTGAATCACTCAAAATTGTTCATTCACTCCCTGATGTTTGATTGCAGCGTGAACATATGTATTTGCTTGATTTCCTTCACCTCTAGCACCTTGAGGTATGTTAGTTTGAGCTCTCCCATGAGGTCTTTGATTTTCTCCTCCTACTGCACGAGGTTGATGGTTGAAGTTATTCCCATTGTTGTTATTGTTGCTGTTGTTGGTGGGTGGCCCATTTCAAGCAAAAGATGGATTCCCTGGTCTAGAGTTCCCTTGGTTTTGAGGTTATCTCTTCTGTTGACTGAAGTTTTGCTGAGCTGCAGGCGGTCTAGATCTAAAATTTTTGAAGTGCCAGTTTGGGTTGAAGTTTTTGGGTTCATAATTATCCACCAATCCCGTGAAGCTTGAATTTTTGAATGGGCAATCTCTAGATCAATGGTTAGGATGAAGACAAGTATGACATAGATGATCTTGCATGGCCTTCATACGTAATAAGTTTTCTCTTCTTTTCCTAGACCTTTGTTCCTCCTTGGGATGAGGTCTTTTGATTTTAAAATAGGAGAAGGACGAGGTTTCTTCTTTCCACTAATTGATAACTCAAGCTCAATGGGCTTACCCGCATCAATGACATCCACAAAGTTTGTAAGCCGAAGACATTGAAGTCTAGTCTTCATAGGGTTATGTAATCTTGACACAAATCATGCCACTTTGACCTCTTGATTCATCCCTGTTGGAGCATATCTGACAAGAGTCAAGAAACGTTGATAATACAACTCCAGGTATCTATCTCCTTGAGTACAATCAAGAAACTCATTCATGCGGTCCAAATGATATACTTTGTTTTGATAGTTCTTCTTCAGATGAGTCTTCAGATAATCCCAAGTTGCTACATTAGGGTCAACATTATTCTTAGTACAATGGTCTCTCCACCAATGCTTGGATGTCTTTTCTAATTGAACGTAGCGATGATAGCTTTGTTCTCTACAGATGAATGAGCCAAATCAAAGTAATCATCCATTACGCTCGATCCAATGTTCAAGAACTTTGCCTACATCTTTGTCTTCCCTGCTGAAGTTCACAGGTTAAGTTTTGTGGAGCATAGCATCGACGTCTCTATTAATGATTGTTTTTTAGGGTGCAATTGGCATATTTGTGTTTGAAATCGCCGCATTTTCTCTAGAAGGCATGGTAACTTACTACACCATATCAACCAAGGCTATTTTCAGTACAATATCCTACTCCGCTCGAAGTCCCTCTTAGCAGAATAAAAGAGACAGTTCTTGAGAATAAGACGAGAGTAGAAGAAAGAATAACGGATGAATTAAATCAATTCTACATTGTAAAAATTTTTAGGTTCAAAAATTTACAAGAGTCTAATAAATTCTAATGGGTCTAACATAATGTACTTTGTAGTAACCATTGTGACATCCTTTAACTAATAATGGATCATAATGGCCCATTCTAGAAGTATGTATGATAAGTTGTCCCAATAATCTTTCACAATCTTTAGCTGAAACATTCCCTTTTTGGCATGCGAGTTGTACCACTCCTGTGTGAGTGAATGGTTGGTCACATGTACTCTCATTTTGCTGTGAACCGTTGCATTTTTGTAATTGAAGTAGTCATCAAAATAAGCAGATTCCTTAGGAAACACGTTCGATGTGTCCCATCCATCAAAGATCTCGGTGTTTGCACAATTTGCGAGGTAGTGTGTTCTATTGTAGGCGTAAAAAATCTTCACATTGTGTGGGTTGTGGATTATGGATTTCCCAAACAAGTCAAAGAATAACTTCCAGGGTATTGGGCTAAAGGAATATTTGTCATTGGTTTGACATTGATGATCCCATAAATTAAACATGACAAGCACCCTGTGGCCATCACTAAGGGAAGCATATTCCTAGCTATCCATGTTTCCTTCTTTGGTCTCACGATAACTTCATGAACATTTATATACAACAACTGGTTAGTGGCAACAATTTCTTTCCCCAACCTGGATCACATCCACTTGATACTCTCCACAAGTGAAGGGCTATTCCCTAGCGGTCTAGATTTTGGGTTTCGTGCAACATAACGACACTTTGCTTGGAATGTATTTGGTATATGTGAAAAGGTCCGATGAACCAATTCTTGGTTCCTACAATCAAGGCTCTATCCTTGTATTTGTTTACATCTCATGTTTCAAAGTTTAGAACTTCTACTTGTGCGGTGAGATTCACATCCTCTTTCTTATACCACTCTTCCCCTTAAAATATATCCATGGGAGGTAATGCATGAAAGCAATTTACATGAGCATGTTGTTCATTGACATCATCTCTATAGAGATACCTACTTGAGTTCACTGCCATTGGATATACCTGAGCAAAATCCCAAACACATCTAGGCTTCGCATAGTCATCAAAAGTGATAGTGACATTGTGAGGATTGAACTTAAGGATAGGTTCATAGACTCTATTAAACCAGCCCTTAGGTACATAATAGAATCGGTTACCGCTATTTGATTTCTTTCAGACTTGTTTATGACTTTCTCACATAAGCCATATCTTTGGTTGAGCATGAGATCCTTCGTGCTAAGGACGATCTCACGACTTTGTATATCCAGGAGTGAGCATAGGTTAAGATAAAGAACATATCCTTGTACTTTGACGTCGCACTCCTGAATCTTCTCCTTGAGCCATAGTTATGGGTCGACCATGTAGCTATCAAGTACTTGGGTCCGATGTTTAGCTTGTGCTTCGACATACAATTTCCATGCTACGTAAGTGTTTGGAACAAGGTAATCTCTGGTCCCCTTTGAAGCTTGAATCACTTCAACTCCCCAATGAACATTGAAGCCAACCACAGAGTTGAAAAAGACATTTCTTGCAAAATCACTTGGGAGCTCATCTAAGAAGATCCATCTAAAAACAAGACAAGGAGAGAGAAGACTTAGTGCACATGTATGCCAAAACTGAGTCTATGCTCTTTATTCATCATATTTTGATTTTTATGATTTCTTTACAATATTACTGATGTTTTGGGGCTAAATCTCTAAATGTTCTTTTATCTCTCATGATGGCTATTCCCTTAGACCTTGCACACGACAACGTGGTATATAGTTATCTTCTAGATTTCTTTTTCTTATGATAGCTGCAAGTGTTTCAAACTTCTTAGCAACTTCGGCAATCCTTAGCATCTGTGAGTGCATTGCCAAGTAGTAGTACATAACTTCTAGATCTAAGTTGAAGTAGTGTGAGGTTGGCAATTGAATCCCTTAGGCAGACAAAAGGGATATTGATGATGAGTAAGGTAACTACGGTCAACGGTCTTCCAACAAGTTGTGTTCCTTGGCATTGCAAAAACTTTGGTCCCAATTTCTAGGTAAAATAGTTCCCTTGCATCCCTCGGTAACCGTGTTGCCATATTGTTGAATACTATGGCCAAAACCTTGTACCCTTTGTAAAGCATTCATACATCACCTTAGCCATTTGTTACTACAAAACAAACATTCAGAGAAATTCTTAATACAATTCTTGAGCACTCCAATCTCTTCATCATAACTCAAGACCACATCATCCCATACAAGGAGACAAGTCAAGCAGGCACCACCAATCAATGTCACTCACAGATGCATCGTGAATACAATATTCTTTCTCAAACAACATGCATGAACGCGTGCATGATGCATAACTAGCCTGACTAGTATCAAGCTTCAAGCTATCCCCATAACCTCAGGCTCTGATACCAGGTGACAGAGATACCCCTCCCCAAGGGTCACAAAATACACAATTTACTCTTTTATATAATTTTCAATATACAAATTTAATATACATCAAAGTTGCAGAAGCGTTTGCATAGGGGAGGAGTTCTTAGTGCCTGACCTAGCATAGAGTTTAGGCCATGAACCCGACTGCATCTAGAGGCACCTAGCAACTAGTGCTACCTCTAAATGGGTGATATGAATGAAAGCATATTCAAAATAAATAAATTGTGGAAGGTAAATATGTGTGTACACCGCATTGCGGAGAGAGAGAGAGAGAGAGAGAGAGAGAGAGAGAGAGAGAGAGAGAGAGAGAGAGAGAGAGAGAGAGAGAGAGAGAGAATAGTGAAGGGTGTGCCCTTGCTAGGCATATCCTCTTATAAGAGCACTCCAAGAAACTTTGTTTAGCAAGAAACCTCACGTTTCATCCAATTAAAATAGCATAGAGCTTCCTTGCATCAGTGATGTTGGGCATCTACTACACTTAATCCGCTACAAGAGACAACAACCCAGAGAGGATGCCCTTCAACAAGTTTTCATGCTATTGTGAGGACACCACATTTAGCATACTTATTGGTCAAAGGACTTTTACACACATTATTGGAGGTCTTCAATGAAGCTAACACTAAGGTCTTATGCTCCATTGGTTAGCCTTGCTCTTTGATAGACCATCTCCCTTTTGGGCCCCTTTACCATTGGCCCCGTGTTGAGATAGATCTATAAGCACATATCTATATCTTAACACTTGTTCCCGTTTATTCTCCCACATTAAGTGATCAATTTAATATGAGAAAATCATTTGGGTTGGTTAGATATTAGATTTTATGACATTACCTCTCTCTTGAAATCATAGTCGTCCTTGACTATGAGGTAGAAGAGATAAAGTCTTAGTCATTAGTCAATCGTACTTAGCGGGTAAAGGATCCCTTTTTACCCTACGACATCTTTCCAAGATGGATGACTAATCCATTTGGTGCTTGGGAGACATAGCTGCCGCAAGCATGTATGCTCTTTAGTCCATTTCATTCTCCCAAAGTAGAGTGACAAATTCTGCTTGGTGTTTGAGAGACGTCGTCATCACAAACATGATTCTAAGCATGCATACTAGTTAAATTTGTGCACAATTAAAAAGAAGACTAGTCATATAAGACAAAAACATGAGTCATTTAAAAGAAATTTGTACATTTGCTTACTCTAATGTAGCATTGTAAGCATTGACAAGGTTCATACTATCCTTAAGTTGTACTCCTTGCATCCATCTAGCATCTTCAAAAGGATAATTTTTGAACTTAATAAGATACCGTCGGATTATCTTACCATGTCGTAGTACCTTGTCTTCATGCCGAAGGACAGCTTCGGGTTGTAGCACCTCTTCTTGGTCTTCAACTTCGGGAGGGTCTTCAATAATTGGTTCAGTTGGCGGCTCTCCTTTGTAGGGCTTAAGCAGGCTTACATGAAAGGCATTGTGTATAAGCCAATGGTTGGGCAACTTGAGTTGATAAGCCGTCTCATTAATGGGCTTCAAGATTTGGAAAGGACCATAGTATCTTTTTGCTAGTTTAGCATAATACTTTTGATGGCCCGTAGTATTTTTGCCCATCGTTTGCCTTAATCGAGCCTTAGGAAACTTGAGTAAGACCCAATCATTTTCTTTGAACATTAAGGCTCTTCTGTGCTTATCAGCAGTAGCTTTTTGCCTTTGTTGAGATATGGATATAGCCTCCCTAATCTTTTGAAAAGATTCTTGTAGGTCACGGCTATACTCATCGGCGGCGAAGATCTTCCCATGTACTTTGAGTAGCAAGGGACTTTTAGGTCTTCCCTCAATGATCTCAAAAGGTGCTTTTCCCGTAGAAGTATGTACAGTATTATTGTAGGCATACTCTACAAGAGGTAAGTACTTTTCCCATTGTGAGCGTTGATCTACTTCGGTAACATAAGTCTTGAGTAGATCAAGTATCGTAAGATTGGCTATCTCACTTTGGCCATCCGTTTGTGGGTGATAGGCCAAAGGGAAATTCAATCTTGTTCCTAGATTTTCAAAGAGACCTTTCCAGAAATTACTGGTCATTCTAGGATCTCTATCTGACACGATGGATGTGGGTAATCCATGGTGCTTGAAAATCTGAGATATGAAGAGAGTTGCCATTTGGTGTGCCTTAATAGTCTTTTTGACAGGAATGAAATGTGCTTGCTTGCTAAACCTGTCCACTATTGTTCATATTCCTGTATTCCCATGGATAGACTTGGGTAATCCAAAGATGAAATCCATGGATATACTCTCCCATGGTGAATTTGGAATAGGCAATGGCTGGAGTAATCCAGGTTGCTTCCCTCTATCATACTTGGTCTTTTGGCATACTACACATTTTGATACATACTCTTGTATGTCCACTTTCATGGTAGGCCAATAGAAGTACGTCTCTACTCCTCGGAGAGTAGGTTGAATACCTCTATGCCCCGCATATGGAGGAGCATGGGATTCATACATAACCTTCTCACGAAGGGAATGGGTAACACATAGCCTATTTTCGTGGAGAAGATAACCATCCTGCAAGGTGAATGGTTCCTCTTTCTTCCCCAAAGCAAGGGCTGACCTTATGTCTCTAAAGTCAGGGTCAGTAGCATACTCATCTATCATAGAGGATAGATCATTGTGAGTAGCTATAGACACCACATTAACTTTTGGTCGTCGTGAAAGTGCATCGGCAACTTGATTGTGCTTACCAGCTATGTGAGCAATATGGAAATTAAATTGCGAAAGAAAATTTGCCCACCTCATTTGTTTGTCGGAAAGCTTGGTTTGCGTCATGAAATACTTGAGACTTTGGTGGTCGGTTCGTAGGATAAATGGAGTCCCCAATAGGTAGTGCTTCCATGCGTCTAGGACATGTAGAACAGCTAAAAGCTCTTTCTCATAAATGCCCAAGACTCGTTCATCACCATTGAGCCTTCGGCTCTCATATGCTATGGCATGCCCTTCTTGAAGCAAAACCGCTCCAAGGCAATCACCACATGCATCACATTGGACCTCAAATGGCTTTGAGAGATCCGGAAGCACGAGGACTGGTTGGGAAGTAAGCTTCTCTTTGAGTTTTTCAAAATCATTTTGCTCCTTAGCAGTCCATACAAACTTAACGTTCTTCTTTGTTAAGTCGTGAAGTGGTCCTGCTACTTGAGAGAATTTTGCTATGAAGCGTCTATAGTATGCACACATACCAATAAAGCTTCTTAGCTCATGTAGATTCCTTGGGTTAGGCCATGATTTTATTACCTCTAACTTTGATGGATCCATACGAATACCATCGTGAGAGATAATATGACCTAGATATTGAATCTCTTGAAGGAAGAATTCACTTTTCTTTTGGTTGAGAAAAAGTTTGTTTTCCCTCAAGGCTTGAAAAATCACTTGGAGATGTTGCTTATGTTCCTCCAAAGATTTGGAGTAGATGATGATATCATCAAAGAACACTCCAGTGAATTTACGATATGGTCTAAAAATTTTCTCCATGAGACGATTGAAAGTAGCTGGTGCATTAGTCAAGCCAAAAGGCATGACTAGATATTCATAAAGACCAAATGTTGTGCGAAACACGGTCTTAGGATATCTTCATCCACTATCCTTATTTGATGATAGCCACTCTTAAGGTCAATCCTACTGAAGTAGGTAGAGCCTTGTAGCTTATCAAACAGATCTTCTATCCGAGGCACGGGAAATTTGTTTTTGATAGTGATATGGTTTAGTGCTCGATAGTCCACACACATACGATATGTACCATCTTTCTTTTGCACTAATAGGACTGGAGAACAAAAGGGAGAGGAACTAGGCCTCACCATCCCTTTGTCTACCAATTCCTGTACTTGCCTCATAATCTCCTCTTGTTGAGCTTGTGAGACTCGATAAGGAGGTTTGTTAGGCGGTGAGCTTCTCGGAAGGAGCTCAATACGATGGTCATCATCCCCTCGTTTTGGAGGTAGGTTCATAGGGATATCATCGATGAACACATCTTGGAATCCTTTTAGAAAAGTAGGCAAGTCTGACTCTTCTTGATTCCTATCATTTTCATTTGATGAAACATTATTAGCCTTTAGAGACTCTTTGACATAAATCATGTACGCAGAAACTGAGCTCTTCATTGATTTATCAAAAGAAAGAGGATTTACAAGTGGAATAGTGCGACCACGCTCACTAGCATCTATATACATGTTCTTTCCCCTATAAGTGAAGTAAATTCTCCTTTCAGGGAACTTCATGTTGGCAGCCATGCGATCAAACCATGGTGCCCCTAGGATAACATCCTGATGTTGGAGAGGAGAGATGAAGAAGTCTTCTTTGTCGACATAGCTTTGGACATGAAGCCTCAACTTCCCAATCAAGGGAGTAACGGAGGCTTGTTGTCCCTTGAAAGCTGCATCAGCGACTACTATATCTCCCATCTCAAAGGCTTGAATGCCCAACTTGGTGGCCAACTCTATTGATATGAAGTTAAGAGTAGAGCTAGGGTCAAACAAGATGAAAGCATCATGCTCTCTTACCTTTCCCCAAGCATAGGAGAGTGATGATCCTTTGCAATGAGCATCCTCTTTTGGAGCTTCGATGGTGGAAGCTCTAGGAGTCTCATTGTGAGTATTCTTCTTGGGGCAAGAACGATAGCCATGTCCTTGCTCTCCACACTTGAAACACTTATGGTCCTTGCGAAAAGCTTCAAGCTCTTCAGGAGAGAGTTTGTTTTTACCTTTGTAAACTCCCTTCTCCTTGGACCGATTGTTGTTGTTGGAAGTGCCTTGGGAATTATTTTGAGCATTGGATTTCCCCTTTGCATCATTTTTATCTTTGTTTTCCATGGGCTTGACATTACGTCTAGCCCCTTGATGGAAATTGATGCGTGAAGCAACCATGGTGTGGTGGATTACTTCGGTAATAGTACCGGGCCGTTGAGAGTTGATATATTCGGCCATCTCTTCAGGTAATCCTGCACAGAATTGCTGTCTTTGCTCGGCAAAGTCTATCTTTTGAAAGACAGTAGCTTTGAGATGTAAATCCCAAAACTTGTCTACATACTTGTTGATAGACTCATGAGAGAGAAGCTTCAAGCCGCGCCATTCGGTAAGAACTTTATCTTTAGTATCGCTTGGCAGAAATTGCTTCATGATGGAAACTCGTAGAGTTTTTCATGTCTTTGGGGCTTCTCCATTGCCACGAAGGCTAGCCCACCATTGACGAGCTGATTTTTGGAAGTGCATAGCTACATGACGTAGCTTGGAGGACTCTGTGAATCCCTCGTCCCCAAAGGCCGCATCAAATTGCTGGATGAAGGCCAACACTTTGTCAGTAGCACCAAAGGTGCCATCGTAGGTGAGAAAAGAGATACTCTTTCCTCCCTCCTTGAACTTCTTTAGCTTTTGTGACCTTCGCCATGCAGGAAATGATTTGCGATGTCCTCCCCTCTTGTATTCTCTAGGAGAATAGCCATAACTTTCATCGGAAGAGGAGGAAGGTGAAGAAGAAGGAGAAGAGGGTGACCTCTTCCTAGCCCTTTTCTTCCTTTGTTTCCTCTCTTGCCTTTCAGAGTGATGAGGTGAAGGACTATGGGTTGCTCTTTTCCTCTTGGGAGGAGTAGGCGATCGTCTAGACCGCCTTCTTCGTGGAGCCACATCTTCAGAAGAACTTAGACTTTCATTGCTTTCTTTCTCTTTGGATTCCTCCTCTCGAATGGGAGAGAGTCTTCTTTTGGGGGTCTCTTCAAGAGGCCTCCTAAGCTCTCTCTCCTCTTGGAGAGGAAGGGAAATTCCATAGGCACGAAGTTGTTGAGTAACTTCGGCTTGCAAAGTAGGGTTGCCCATAGCCTGTTGCAACCTAGTCACAAGATAATTCACAAACATGGGAGCATCATCATTAGCACCTTCATGTGCAAAATCAAAGCTATCAATGTTCATTCTACTCTCTTGATTATTGTCAGCCATGTTAACAAAATTTTATGTATGTACTTAGTGTATGCTTTGGCAATTCAAAACCTTAGTTGCCACTCCTCTTAGCCTTTGAAAATTGGCTCTTAAGTATCTACACCCACGGCTCAAAGTGGTTAATTATAGAGAGTAGAAGAGTAGGTCTAACATAGCAGAGTTGCCAAGGGCTAGCTCCTTTCGGACTTCTTGTGGCTCAATAATGGTAAAGCCGTAGGCAAGTCTAAAAAGACTCCATTATTAAGTCCAAAGCTCCCGAGGTGTGCACCATCCCCCACATAGTGGGCTTAACAAAACCGATATTAGATCCCAGTTCCACTTACTCTATTATAATTAACAACATCAACCATTTATAGGCTACTTAAGGACCTCTCTTCTTAAGCAAGAAAAGAGAAACCAAATGCTTTGATACCAATGTAATGGAATTTGCCTTAATATGTGAGAGTAGCGGAATTTAATGAGAGTACTTTCAAGAAATGATTTTGTGAGCATAGCGGGTTGACATAATTGAAGTAAGCAACATAATCATAGCAATTAGTTAACTTGGCATAGACAATACTTTTGCAAGAGAGAGAGTTTAGAGAACATGACAACAATTGAGGACCGGATTTATGTGGAGCCGGTCCCCCCTCCAATAGGCATTTGTATTATGATTTCTCCCATTAAGAGAGACTTGTTACAATACATTCTTTGTGTTCCTTGTGACCTAGGTGATGCAATGAAGATGGAAAGCTTCATGCATCACAATCATAACATAACATGAACTTGAAGAAAGATTTAACTATCCCAAGCCTCAGTCCCAAGACCTCAAACACCTTTGAAGGTGGAGAGAGCTAGCAGGGAATGAGGGTAGGGAAGAGGAAGAAGAAACATTTCGTAGGAGAAAGAATTAGTTCCTCACTTATCATACTCTTGTTGCTAGCATACATAATAGCATAGTAATGAAGAAGAAGGAGATGGCAAGCTTAAGCATTGAAGCATGGCTCTTGGTTGGATTTGCACTCCATAGCCAAGAGTGTTGGTGTAGGCTCTCAACCTCTACTTGCTTGGAGAAGGAGAGGGAGCTCTTGCACTTTGCATAGTACACAATGAGAGTGTTTGTGAGTGTGTGTGGGTGAGTATACCCCCTAAGCACCCCCCTAGCTTGCTTGGGTCGACCCCCCCTTGTAGCTCATGCTTGAAGCTCATTGGACCCCTCCAGGCCTAGCCAATCACAAGCAGGAGCCATTACAAGCAACATGGGTAGCCTTGGGACAAGTGTCCCCCTTTCCCCTTTAAGAGAGAGGACTTGATAAATGCAAAAACAATTAGATAATTCAAGTAATTTATCATTGGACCCCTTTGAAGCCTAGCCAATAGGCTTCAAGCAACACATGAAGGTAACATGGGTAGGGACTTGACATGTGTCCTTGCTGCCTCTTCAAGCTGGGGCTTCCCTTGTGAGTGTGAGTGTGTGTTCTCTCTCTAATCCCTAGGAAAAGGGCTCGCCCCCCCTCTTGTAGGGATGCTTTTGACTTTAGGAGCTCAAGCACCTTAGTCATCAAGCATGACAAAGCACTTGGACTAGGGGGTGTTCCCACAAGCATCTCAGGCAAGCATCTCAAGGCACCTCAAGCACCTTAATCATGTAGCAAGTCAAGCACCTCAAGCATGGAGTAAGTCAAGCACCTCAAGCACCTTAATCAAGCACCTCAAGCAGGACAAACACCTCAAGCACGACAAGCACCTCAAGCACCTCGAGCTTGGGCCGGGTTCCCACCTCAAGCTCAGCCCTAGCTTACCTAAGGTCAAAGGACTTTTACACACATTATTGGAGGTCTTCAATGAAGCTAACACTAAGGTCTTATGCTCCATTGGTTAGCCTTGTTCTTTGATAGACCATCTCCCTTTTGGGCCCCTTTACCATTGGCCCCGTGTTGAGATAGATCTATAAGCACATATCTATATCTTAACACTTGTTCCCGTTTATTCTCCCACATTAAGTGATCAATTTAATATGAGAAAATCATTTGGGTTGGTTAGATATTAGATTTTATGACATCCACAAGAAGGTTTGAAAAATTTCTCATGTATAGAAGCAGTTAGATCTTCTCCACAAGCAGTTCGTAGGTTCCCCAGAATCAATACCTAATTATAAGCCTTCTCGATCATAACAGCTTTGTGTGCAACAAGACCCAGTGGCTAGCTGAACAGTATGTCTAGCTTCAACTACCTTATTCAGCTCATTTCTGGACAGTATTATGCCGCTCTAAGTATATAATCTATTGCAGATTCAACAATCCTGTGCCCTCGATCATCCTTCAATGTCCATGGAAATGATATGCAACAGGTCCCCATGCCTAATTCTCAAGATTCACACCAATTCTTTTCTGCGCAGTTTGTCTGTGCAGCAGTAAGCCGGGTAGAACAGAAAAGGAGTTGTTATATTTCATAGATCATCAAGCTAGAGGGTACTTCGGATGCTTGTCGACGTGATGAGCATTCTCAAAGATCAGATATTTCGTGCGATCAACCAATGGCAGAGGTATGTTATAGTGCTACTGAAACAGAAGATAATCAGATTTTAATCAATGATCAGTTGGCCTAATCTGGAGTTGAACCACCATAACTTAATTGCCTTCGCAGGCCCGTTCAACACATTTTTCTGTTGATGCTATCAAGGTGTTGGCGATGCAGATGGAAGAGACCGAAGAAATGGAAAGAATAAATGTCGAAGTGGACATGAGGGCAAAAAGGCTTAGCAGAATCGATCACACCGAAGCTTATCATGGTTATCCTCAAGTAATTAAGCCAACGGCTTTAGTGCTAGCTATTTGCACTTTTAGCAGAGAGTTTGAGGGGATTAGTGGCAGACAGCTCAATGTCGAGGGAAAGGAATTGGGGAATATTGCCACCAGTGCGAGTCATGGTCTGATGAGCTATTGACTTCAGTTGCACTCCTCGTCCAGCTCTGTTGTTGGCCTATCTGAAAATTTGATGAGGCAAGCATTTCAGAACGATCTGGAGATAAACAAAAACATCTCTCATTACCAATTCAACACAGAATATGGTGTTTGTGGGAATAGGTTAATGTGTAGCTCCATTGAGATGCAACAACAATGCAGCGAAAGGCAAGTAGTCAATCATGCAGGTGCTTACACTATCGACCAGGATCAAAAGAATAGCCAAAGAGAAGAAGCGGAAGCTAATTCTTTTTTCCACACAAAGAGCTTTGATGCTGGAGAAGCCGAAGAACAAGGACTGCAGAGTAATGGCATTTTTGGAGACAGGCATACCAATATGTTAGCACCTATTAGCCTCCATCAGTAATTCATTGCTGGCCATTCAACATCTGGGTGGGATAGCAAAAATTTTACAAACAATATGGCCAATATTGCGGCCTGTAAAGAGATTCTCTTTCTAAACAGTGTGCAGGCGACAACTAATGCGGCCACAGTTGAGATTAGCAACAACAATATATTGCAACGTTGCTCTTCAGCAGATGCATACGAAGCAGGGAATGCTGGTGGTGTGGATTTGAATGCATAGCAGTTACTGCTTCGAAGCTCCCTTCTTGCCAATAACCATGATTTGGTGACGATCCTATGAGCAAAGGTCCATGTAGGCAGTAGCTATCAGATCAAGGTCAGATGGTTGCAAATGCAAACATCAATTTGGCATCAATACATAATGTAGGTTAGTCAGCAAGGAGGCAAGAAGACATAATTGCTAACCGAAGTAGCTTTCAACTCAGAGAGAGAGAGAGAGAGAGAGAGAGAGAGAGAGAGAGAGAGAGAGAGAGAGAGAGAGAGAAGGTAATATTGATCATAGGACATAGATCATAAAGTTACATCTCGCATGTTTTGTGTATGGCAGGGAGGACATATATTCACAACACTGCATGCTCCAATTGCACAAGCGCGACTGCAGCTCGTCAACATTGCAAGGTCCGTTATCTGCATCCAATTTTCCATGCGCATGCGTTTGCTTGGCGCAACACATAAACGCTACGGGGCAGAGCACGACTTCCGTTTCTTATAATTTTTTGTAGAGACCACAGTGTCAGCTCTCCACCATACTTTTGTATGACACCTTTGTATGACGTGCACAATATACTTTGCACTTTCGATGTGACGTTTCATTGCAAGATGATATGTTTAACTATTCACATTGCTTTTTTGTAGCTTGACTCACATATTGGCCTGTAGATTGGACAATCAAAAAGCAGGAGTACAACATTGCAGTTCAATAAAGCACCTCATTTATTGTTGCAGTTCATTCATGCTTTATCTACTTGCTTGTTTTAGAATTTTTCGCATTACTTCCTTTGCTTTTGTTTATCTGGATCTCATTTTCAGAACTATACACTCAATGTCGATCAACATTTGCACGTGAGTTACACACGCAAACTTTTGCATACGGTTGCTTGCCAAATGTATGTGATGTATTACAATAATGAATACACAAGCAGTGAATTCATGTGGTGTATCATAGTAGTGAATTCACCTTGTGCATCTTTACTTTAGCTCTAAATAATTTATATCTTACTATGTGTCTAAATAATTGATGCCATACTATATATGTCCTCGTTTCTCCCGTACTAGGTGTCAATATGAAGTTCTCAATGCCTAGAAGATTACAGTCTAAGAATCAATAAGCTAAAGAGCAAACTGCAGCCAACTTGAAACTAGCTTATCGTCCATATGCTAGGTCATGGTTTGAAATCACTGCATTGTATAAAGATTGGAGCATGCAATGTGACATCTTTGCTCACAATCTAGAAATATGTCTCTACTGCGCGACGGCATGCCTCACATATAGCGCGATAAACGAGGTTGACAGATAAATGAAATAGACACTCCTGTTGCTCTCACTTTTGTATTATTGTTGGGCGCTTTGTCATCGGGGTGGCAGCAACAAGGCTTAGCAGCATTATATCTACAGTCCATTACTAGTTCAAGATACCAGCCATGAATCAACAGTATCCTCTCTCTATTCATGAGATCGATGAGCAATATTTGGACATAAAAGAGGCATACATATAATTATAGACGAGCTATCCATGTTAACCCAAACGACTTTTGACCTTATCGTAAGACAAAATATCAATGTAACAAGCAATAAATTGGCAGATTCCTTCAACAACAAATGTGTTCTCTTGCTCAAAGATCGTGCCCAACTACCCCCAGTTTGTAGTCACACACGGAAGCTTTGTAGCACATGCTATATCACAAGCCGGTCCACTGGCTACATGCAACTTTGTACAAGATGTTATGCTCTATGCATGCAACGGATCCTGAATTGCTTCATTTCTTCACCATTTTTCGAGAAAGAAAACTAGTCATAGATGAGATCAATTGTACCTTGGGTGCATGTATTATAGATGAAGCGCATGTGCATGACTACATCAATAACTCTACTACGATAATCTGTACTCACATGCCGAACGTCCAACACTATAACAACCTTGCCTTGAATAAATTGTACAATCAAACTGACATTACAAAACTTGAAATGAAGACAAATGCGGGTAACATAAATGTCCTTCAATAGTGGTTCCTATACCCTAAGTTCAATGAGCTGGATTCAAACGCAATTTGTTGCACTGCATGATCACTGAAAATATTAACTTGACAAGCAATGCGGCAAACGGTGCAACATGCATTGTCGATGTCATAACATAGAACACAAAAGGTGAAGTTACATGTATCATTGTCCTCATTCATTGTACTGGGAATAACTACAAAAGAAGAAAGGCAAAATGCAAACAACTATAAAAGAAGAAAGGCAAAACGCACTCGAAATCCACCTTCAAAAATGTGAACCGACGTGTTGCGCACCAACCATTCAATGAAAAATTACTTTTTGAAATACTTTTCGTTTGCAAGAATTTACATGTAGCATGTATACTAGAAAAAACATTCTTCTGTAGACATAGTAGTACAACTTCGCTTGGATATAATCTCAATTGTAACCACCCCTTTAATCTCTAATAATTGATGCACTTAACTTTGTCTCCTCTCATAAACATTATACCATTTTTCAAGTGTATATCCCTTTTACACAATGCCGCCCTTCCCAAATTGGTTTTGCTCTTGTTCCCTTCAATGCTAGCTGCTAAAAGTCAATTTGCATATGTCCTTTGATACTCAAGTCCACCAAGCAAGGTTAGTTCGTGTCCTAGTTTACTTTGGGTCATCCTACGGCTGCGCGCGTCCTGATCTGCATGTCCTAGTTCCCCCATCGTAGATCCCACAGCTTGGGCTTCATTTAATTGCCCGTGCCTGAAGCTGATCCTGTTTAACCGTGGTAAGTAATCACTCAGAATAGTGAGGTTTCGTTTGCCTGCAGGAGACGTTCTTTGTGGCGACATGTCATGTCCTGGAAGCGGGCTCTCCCTAACAGAGCAGCCCCCTTGGAGCCGCATACTGACGCTCATTTAATTGCCCGTGCCTGAAGCTGATCCTGTTTAACCGTGGTAAGTAATCACTCAGAATAGTGAGGTTTCGTTTGCCTGCAGGAGACGTTCTTTGTGGCGACATGTCATGTCCTGGAAGCGGGCTCTCCCTAACAGAGCAGCCCCCTTGGAGCCGCATACTGACGCTTTCAAGCTTGTACCCTCATTGGAGACCATCCAGCGCATGTTGAAGGAATGCATACACAGAAAAGATCTTCACTTGGGTCGCAGAGTACTCTCCCTCGTGCGCAAAGATCACCTTGAGGCCTTTGTGGCGACATGTCATGTCCTGGAAGCGGGCTCTCCCTAACAGAGCAGCCCCCTTGGAGCCGCATACTGACGCTTTCAAGCTTGTACCCTCATTGGAGACCATCCAGCGCATGTTGAAGGAATGCATACATACAAAAGATCTTCACTTGGGTCGCAGAGTACTCTCCCTTGTGCGCAAAGATCACCTTGAGGCCATGCCCATGCTCACAGACCAGCTCATACGCATATTCGCATTGTGTGGCAGCCTGCGAGATGCTAACTACACATTTGGGCAAACCATCAATCCCTCTCTGTACACATGGCATGCCATCATTTCAGCTCATGCCTCTCTTGGGCACAACTGCATTGCGTTAGAGTTGTTCTACTGTATGTACTACCAAGGCAATAATCCCAACAAATTTCTGTTCACATGTATACTGAAGGTTTGCGCACATGGTGGTGAGTCCGCGACAGGCCAGCTATTGCATCATGCAATTGTATGTGTGAGTTTAGGGTCTGATGTGTGCATCGGATGCGCCCTTGTTGATATGTATCTTCGATGCGGCTGCGTACATGATGCCGAATACGTGTTTGAAAGACAAACAAATGGGGATGTGGTGATATGGAGCGCTATGATTGGGGGGTGCATTGAGCTGGGACATAGTCAAATGGCTGTTAACCTCTTTCACAGATCGCAAAGCGAGCGATTGAAACCTGATAGAGTCATCTTTTTATGCTTGCTGAAAGCTTGTGTTCAAATCCAAAGCATTTCACTGTGCTTTCTGGTGCATGCCATGATTATTGAGTGTAGTCTTTATCAGGAACCATTCATTGCAAATAGTCTTGTCGATATGTACTCAAGACTAGGAATATTTAAGGAAGCGTTGACTGTCTTTAGCAAGCAACAACATAAGGACACTATTTCCTGGGGAGCATTAATCTCAGGCTATGCCCAACATGGTTGTGGGGATGCTGCTTTCCATTTATTTGACGAAATGCTCTCAAAGGGAATGAAGCTAAACGCAGTTCTTTTGGTGTGTGTTTTAAAGGCTTGTACTAGAGTAACCCAGGTACATTGTGCACATAACTTGACAATAAAGAGTAATATTGTCATAGATAGCGCCCTTGGAAACACTCTTGTCGATATGTATGCAAAGTGTGGATGTATAGAAGACGCACAATTAGTGTTTGACAGGTTGAAACATAGAGATGAGACTGCATGGGGTGCCTTAATCGCAGGTTATGCACAAAATGGTTTGAATCTGCCTGCTCTTCTTCTTCTAGTTAAAATGGAGGCCTCTGGTGCCAAACTCGACCAATTTTCCTTCTCATGTGGCTTCAAGGCATGTGGTGGCATTGGAACCATTTTAGAGGGCAGGTTATTGCATAATTGTGCTGTTAAGAATGGCTTGGACTCTCACATAGTTGTTGGCAATGCTTTGATTGACATGTATGTGAAATGTGGGAGCTTGGAGGAGGCAAGGAGGTCTTTCGACAGACATTTGAATCGTGATTCAGTTTCTTGGGCCGCAATGATAGGGGGATATGCAGATTATGGGCTCAGTGTTAACGCAGTTGAGCTTTTTTCGCACATGTTGCAAAAGGGCATGGAGCCGAACAAAGTCAGCTTTCTTTCCATTTTGAAAGCTAGCTGCAAATTGGAGTCTTTGTTTCTGGGAAAGATGATCCACCACCAGTTGATTCAAAGTGGGTTTGATGGCGATATTCCGATTGGCAACACGCTAGTTGATATGTATTGTAAATGCGGGGGCCTGGAAGAGGCTCTCAAAGTATTTGATCTTTTGAGTGGTCATACAGTGGTCTCGTGGAGTGCCATCATTGCCGGACATGCCCAACATCAGCATGATTTCACCGTATTGCAGCTTTTTGAGAGGATGGACAAGGAGGGAATTGAGCCGAACCGCAGCATTTTCTTGAGCTGCTTGAAAGCATGTGGAAGCATTGGAGCAATCACTCAAGGAAGCATGATACATGATTGGGTGTTAAGGAGTGGATATGTAGAAGATGTTGAAATTGGAAACACTCTTCTTGACATGTATGCAAAATGCGGTCGTGTAGAGGAAGCTCATTTAGTGCTACAGCATCTGCAAACACGAAGTGACGTATCTTGGGCTGCAATAATAGCTGCGCATGCATCTCGTGGGGATACTGGATTGGTTCAGCAATGTTTAGAAGGCATGCTACAAGAAGGCCTAAAACCAGATGCTACTATTTTCATGTCTGTCCTCATGGCATGTGGTCATGCAGGAGAAATAGACAAAGGTAAGCAGTTTTTCAAGGCGATGTTTGAAGACTACTGTATTGCACCAAGCAATGAGCATTTCACATGCATGATCGATCTTCTTGGGCGAGCGGGGCATCTGTTGGAAGCTAAACAGTTCTTGCAGATGATGCCCAATTCTTTGGATGTGGCGGGGTGGATTGCTATGCTGACTGCTTGTGATATATACAGCAATGTGAAGTTGGCAAGGGGGTGCTTCGATAAGCTGGTCAAGCTGGATCCGGAGAGCACTGCTGGGTATGCACTCAAGTTAAAGATCTTTGTTGATGCAAACATGTGGGATGATGCCAACGAGTTGGAAAAAGACATGCCCATGAAATTGCGGAGTCACATTGATCACTTAAGACAAACTAGCGGTTCTATAAAACGAAACGTCTATTTGAGTGGAGGCTTGGATCCCAAGGTGATGACAATTCTAAACAATGGGTCTGTGACTCAAGAGAGTGATGATTTGGGGCGATTGAAGATACAACCAGCCTCAAGTGAGCAGGTTGAGGGTTCAACAGGAAACCATTTTCAGTCCAATGATTTGTCTCTTATTTTTGTTAGTGGTACGCTTTCTAACAAACAAGTTGGAATATGCTATTTCGAAATTTGCCAGGTGATTTGTGCTCTTTGCATTGTCAACTTGTGTGTGCGTGTGTGCATGCGATTGTGTCTGTGTTGGCAAGAGCATCCACAACTCCTCTCAAAAATCATATGCATGCAACAAATCTCCTATTTATGTACTTTCAAATACTCATATGCATGATTTTTTTTTTGTGATTTTAAACTAGAGATGACAATGTCTACGCATGACATAGAGGACTCAGTCGAACTTGGGTTAACACTACAATAGTTTAATACTTTGTGTCATACACAATGCTTTTTGTGAAACTTCAATTAAGTAGGAGGTACCAGTTGGGAAAAAAAAAAAAAAAAACCTATTAGTTGAAAGGGAGAATGGAAGGGTGAGAGGTTTGAGGGGGAAAAGGTGAGAGACCACGTCTCTCTCTCTCTCTCTCTCTCTCTCTCTCTCTCTCTCTCTCTCTATATATATATATATATATATATATATATATATATATATATATATATATATATATATATATATATATATATGGAAGGGTGAGAGGTTTGAGGGGGAAAGGGTGAGAGACCACGTCTCTCTCTCTCTCTCTCTCTCTCTCTCTCTCTCTCTAATATATATATATATATATATATATATATATATATATATATATATATATATATATATATATATATATATATATCGACGTAGGAGGGAAGTGGCAGGTGCAGTTTGGGATCTCTCCATCCCCTCGTTGCGTGACCCATGAGCTCGTCTCTCCCATAGCCCCTCACAGGGCAGATTTCTCTCTCTCTCTCTCTCTCTCTCTCTCTCTCTACAATGAGCAGCTTGCAAGGCTAGCCCACTCTATCTCTCTACAATGAGCAGGCTGAGAGGCTAGCCCTCTCTCTCTCTCTCTCTCTCTCTCTCTCTCTCTCTCTCTCTCTCTCTCTCTCTCTCTCTCTCTCTGTGTGTGTGTGCGCGCGCGCGCGCGATCAAGGCAACC
This sequence comes from Adiantum capillus-veneris, assembly GCF_014529385.1. Taxonomy (NCBI): domain Eukaryota; kingdom Viridiplantae; phylum Streptophyta; class Polypodiopsida; order Polypodiales; family Pteridaceae; genus Adiantum; species Adiantum capillus-veneris. The sequence continues at coordinate 59,234,233 of NC_140948.1, read as the reverse complement.
TTCTCCCGGCTCTCTCTACGTGCCATCAAAGTAGCGTCCACACTATCTTTGCTTGAATGCGAGCAAGGCACCCGTATGTGCAGTGAGATTGCTTGTGTGACGAAGAGGGTGGTTTTGGGGGGGGGGGGGGGGGGGGGGGGATAATGACCATTTCGTTAATGTTTTTTTGGGGGGAGAATCTCACTAATTAATACATTTTCTTTCACTCTCTCCTAGTAAGACCTATAAGTATAGCCATGGCAAGGTTCCTCGACTTAACCCAAGGCAACATGATGCAATATAATGGGACCTATAATGGACTGCTCCATCACCGTCGACATAATGTATGACGAGATTACCATATTGCTCCCTTTCATAGCTTTGCATGTCTCAACTATGCATCGATGAGATGCAAGGAAGAGGCTGCATCAAATTACGCCTTGGTTTAGCAACATTGACATAAGTCATTCACCCATGTACTCCTGAACTCTGCAATACTCCATTTTTCATGATTGAAAATTGCATTCCTACAAATTGCATCTCTTTGCAAATCTAAAATTCATCAAACAAATCCCTAAAACATCTTCTCAAATAAACAAATTGCTTCCAAGAACCATGGAAAATACGATCCAAATGTTCCACAAACATCTCCTCTTCAACATCTATCATTCTTGAAAAATGAGACTCAAAACATTCCCCTCTTTGCAACTCAACCATTCTGTTCATAAAAAATTGCAACTTTAGCAATAAAAATATCCAAAACATCAAATCCCTTTGAATTCCACAAGCATTTTGTAAAATTAAGTTCAAAACCTTCATCTTCTGATCATTATTTTGCAAAATCTGATCCAAACAATATGAAACTGACAATATTGAATCATCAAAATCAACACATGCATCTGTAAAATTTAATTTGCAAGCTCAAAATTCAAGAAATTGGAAAATCCATTTTAGGTTGAGCTTCATCCACTTCATATACTTCAAAATTCGAAGCATTTGCAACTTTAAGCTCAGTAATCATCATCATATACTTCGATAACATCTCCCATCTCCACAATCAATGTTAACCACCAATTTGTAGCAAATAATCTTTCAGATAAATCAGATTTCAAAGCAAAATGAGATATGAATGGTTGGATATGCAAAGCAACAAACTCTCTTCTTCTTCAAGTAATTTCAGGTCTTTAGATCCATTTTTAGATTCAAGTACACATTCAAGTACAAGTTCAGTTTTCGTTTAGGTTCAAGTTTAGTTTAAGGATCAAGTTCAGTTTTAGTTCGAGGTTCCTCTTCAAAAAGACTGAAGAAATATTCAAGGTAGGATGCGAACTTTACAACCATTAGACATTGCCTCTTAAGCTTCTTGAACATCTTTGCATGTGGATGAAACACTTGAAGACTTGATTTAGACTCAATTCACCAAAACAATTAAATTTCTTGAAAATCTCAATTCAAAACACTTAAACTTTTCCGTTTCTTCATCAAAATTACTTGATTCAAGGCATAAAAATAACAAATTGGACTTTCTTTCACACATAAAAAACACCACCAAGATGACTTGCTCAGATTCTCCTCTGAAACATAAAGATATCCACTTTTTGTCTGCAAAACACTTTAATAACTAATATCTCTTTAAAACTGATAAGTTTTAGGTTTATTTACAAACTTCTCACACTCCATTAACACTCTAAAGAACTTCACATCAGATTTTTCTATTTCAGGTTGTATGACTTGACTTTCAAGAAAAAACACCTGATCTCTGATTTGAAACATCTTTGCCTCCAGTCCACCATACTTTGCTTCTAGTTGGCTTAAAGAGTTATATTGCATTACAACATGAAAACTCCCAACCAAAATGCAATTATAGGTGTAAGAACCCTCAAGAAAACCATCTCGAACTTTAATGTGAATTGCTTTACTTTCTACTTTCACTTGAAAACATCTAAAGAACTACTCCTCATATAGATTAGATAACAACACAAGTATAAAAATATTGAACTAAATAGACTTTAGGTGAATGAATTCGATTTTTTTTCTTGTATTCCGTGAATTTCCTTCCACTTCTTCTCTTCTTCAATGCATTTCAATGCATCATCAAGATTCAAGTCAAGCTTCTCATCAAATTGTTGAAGAGGCTTCAAAACTTAATTCATTGGTGATTTATATTTTCGTGTATAAGAATTCAAAGCTATAGTCATGAATGACTTTCATGTCTAAAGCATCTTCTCGTATAGAAAACATAGAAAATCAGCAAATCCATCATCAATGTCATTCAACATGATTAAGAGAACCATTGAGAGATAATGAGATTATCCATATCTCCTTCATCCACAAAATTACATAGAAATGCAAGCATCTCTAGGTAAACCACTTGATTATCATCAATAAGACTTGCATAATCATCTCCTCAGTATCATAAACACTATTCTTCTCAACATTGATTTAAGGATCTTGACCACATAAAGAATACAAATGATCAAGAACACTATCAGGAAATTGATTTTTTTAAAGATTGACTTATAATCTCCTTGACTAAATTTATAAAAGCACCGACATTGTAAATATAATTGAAGACAACATCATCATTGAAGGCAACAACGTAAATATCATTGAAGACAACACCATCATTCAAGACACCTTTCATAACATCAAGGTTTGAAGAAGACTCCATATTCATGATTTGAGTAAGTTGAAGATTCAAATCCTCAATTTGATCATCCTTTTCCAAAACAACTTGCTTAAGAGTAGCATGAACTTCATAACCAAATCAGCTTCTGCTTGAGCTTGAGAAAAGTCCACCACCATCAATGATTCCTTCTCTTCTTGAAGTTGATTGATCTTAAAAACTGCTTTCTTTCTCGCAACCATATTTGAAAAACTCTCATACTCCAACTCCAAAGAAAGTTTATGGATCATCTCAACTTGAGAAACAACAAGACTTTGCAGTCTAGCAAATTTAGGTACATAACTTCTTTGCCATTAAGAAGAGGATGGGGTCTAAGAGGGTCTCTTTATTTGCCATGAGATTATAGAGGTGATTAACATTTTGACAATTAGGTGCATGCCATGTGGGCAAGAAGGGTGGGTATGTAAGAGAGGTGTAAGAGTGGTCAAAGGACGCAACCCCCCCACAAAAAAAAAGGGGTGGACAATTTTTTGATTTTTGGACCTCCATAACTCCTTCGATTTGAGCGTAGATTATAGATTTGTAATCTATATGCCAAAGTATTTCATAGATATGTTACATGATATGGTTTTTTCCAATAGATTTTCAATTTCTTTTTTTTGGGGGGGAGGGGGGCAATTTGAATTCAAATAAACTAGCCATTTTGTATGTTTGAATTCAAAAGTTTTTCTTTAATTGCTTTCTTAATACTAGAGCTTTGACTCCCTTAAACTACCAAATAAAGAGGCTCTCCTAGATCCCATTCTCTTCTTAATGCAAAACAATAATTTGTGGATTAGGTACGTGCATTCTAGAACTTTGCAATTCAAGGACCTGAAATTCAAGATCCTTGTCCTCACCATCTAAATATTTCATAAAAAATCTTGAAAACTGATATTCATCCTTCAATACTCCAAAGCCAGCAATTCCATCATCAGAAACACCCTCCTGAATACTCTTGATGACATAATCATCATCAAGATACATAAAAAATTGATCAACTACATCATCTTCCTCATCAACATAGAGCATGTCTTTCTGATCACAAGCATCACTTAAAGATTCATGAGAACAAAAGAACCCATCTCCTTGATTTCTTGGAGAATGTCGGCTATTTGCAAAGCTGGGAGTCTCTTTGATGTGAGGCTTGGGAGCAGTTGTCAATCATCTTGGGTCTGTTGGCTCTTGAGTTGCTCATGACTTCCTCCTTCTTCCATCGTCATCTTTTGGACTTCTTCTAGCTTGCTTTGAACAAAATCTCCTCATTGCAAAGCCTTTAATTCACCATGATTATGCATATGTTGAGATTGATCTCCCTCTTCAAGAACATCAAATCAGTTTCAAAGACTTTAAGTGTTGAAAAATCATGTTTAGGCTTTAAAATTTTAGGTTTTGAAACTACAGGTGCCTAAAAAGCTATTGGCAGGTCAAAACTAACAACTTCAGTATTAAAACCATTGTAAGATTGTTGCAAATAACATTGAATATCATCATCACTGAGATAATCATCAAAATCATCTTCATATTGCTATGAAATACCTTTGATGGCTTCTTGCAACCTTGACATTCATTGCTCGTAGAGCATGACTTTCTTTTCTTACCGAAGACATTATTATGCCACTTGTGTGCATCATCAAGAACATTGGAAAACCAATCTAGATCCTCTTGAGTATGACACATGTCTTGATGACATGATGCATCTTGAAAACATTGCATAATCCGATATAACTCTTTGAAAAACTTTCCCCTGATAAAGTGATTTTTGAAAATCCTTCGAAAATCCTTTCTTGACACTGCTTCAAATTTGTATCCAAACTTGTCTAAGATCATGATAGTCTCTGCAGTTGTTGAAGCAAAAAAATATATGATCTTCTCTTTTTTGACTACCTCGCATCCAATGGACTTACCTTTGTACATGTTGATATCTTCTCCTATGGATGTATCATTTGTCAAGGCATGTTTTGTTTTCAAGGAATGGACTTCCATGAGATGTTCTGAAGATGGCAATGGCCATGATTCGGGCTCTACATCTCTTTGGTTTTTAGATACCACTCATCCTAGGTTGTCTACTAGATCTAGATCCTCTATCACTTTATAAGTGACACCAGTGCGATCCACATATCTATCATTTAGATGCTTCACAACCGACTCTTCAATAAATTTCATCAAACGATCATCAATTCGACAAACAAAATGATTATAGGGATCTGCATAGATCCTTGCACCTAATTGGTTGTCAAATTGATACGTTAAGATCACATCGTAATCCATCGCCTTCAATGGAACTCTGCTAGAGCTAGCTATCTCTTTGTAGAAACTAGAAGATTGTGAAGTTGTGTCAGGAATGTATTCTTAATGATAGGTTCTAGGATTTCCATAGGCTCTGCTATAAGTTTTTGATTGATCCTCTCATCTAATGAGATACTACTCTTAGTCTCTCTCTTTGACCTAGCCTTCGAGTTATAAAATCTACTAGATCTATAAAGCATGAAATCGAAAACAAATTTGAGCATAGGCACAAACCCAACCTGTTACCTATTAACACTCTCTTCAAAAATTGCAAAAATGCTTTTCAGCTTGTGCAGAAGCTGTTGAACTTCTTTGAATCTTGTGTTCTTATCTAGAACCTGTGTGAAATCTGTGTATACTCTCAAACAATAAAAAATATTAAGCCAAATTATCAGCTCTTGAATGATATGTTTCCAGGCAGTGTTGTGTTGGAAACCCCAACTTTGATTTGTTTCTAAGGTCTTATTTTAGTTGCTCCAAGTGGTTGGGATTGAAAAAATTCAAAACTATGTTCAAAACTTTGACTGTTTTCTCCCAAGATTGTCAAAAAGCTAGTTTTAGACACCCCTGAACGAAAATGGAATTTGAGGGCTTAAACGACGTTTTTTCAAATCCTTGAACTAAGAGGTTGCCATAGGCATATATTTAGGTCAAGCACTTGCAAGCTATGTTTTGATAAAAAAAGTTTTACAATCGGAGTTCGTACGTGAAAATTATGACCTTTTTTGTGAAAACTCGTTTTTGCTTGCAAAACAAAATTGCTTTTAACTTGAGCTATGATGGGTATTTTAGGCCCAAACTTAATCATTGAAATGTATAGGACATGCACAACAAGGTCACCAAGTCTTGTCAAATTCTGACCCCTGTAGCTGGGTATCGGGAGAAAATCACAATTTTCTCCTTGAGTTTTTTTTCTTCCATCAATTTTCAGTTTTGTAGAGTTCACTAGGTTCCCCACTCACTCTCATTATACCCTATTATTCAAGTTTTGTCAAGTTTTGATCTTTTTTGCTCAATGAAGAAAATCAAAGTTTTAGCCTCTTGACATACTACTTTGCTTGTATCTTGCACTCCCAATGTCCAAATGACACAAAATTTCGATTGTGGACTTAACACATCATGTAATACAAGCATACCAAGTTTGAGCCAATCTAATGACCGTCAGGAGTACCTGGGAAAAAAACGTGATTTTCTCTCTCAAGATTCTTTTTTTGATAGTTTTTTTAAACTTTTTCACTTTGGCTGGGTTCCTCACCTTATAAATAGCCTACTCACCAATTTTGGTCCAATTTGGAGTTTTAGAAGGTTCCCTAACCTTGTTTTGGGAGTTTCAAAGTCCCTTTCTGATTGTTTTGAGCCAAATTTGATTTTAAAAAGACCATTGAGTTACCCACACCAAGGCCTATGAGCACACCAAGTTTCACTTGATTGTAACTATTTTCAACAACCATAAATAAAAATAAATTTTCTCCTTAGATCAACACAAATTTGAGAAAATGAAGCTTTTTTAGTTTTATTGGGTTTCCCACTCTCTATAGACCTTACCTACCATATTTGGTTTAGTTTTGATCACTTTTGAGTGCTCTAGGCCAATTTTAGCATTTTTGGGCACTTTTTGACTGGGGTTTGGTCTAGCATGATGTGCAAATTCCCAATTTCAATTTTTTGCTTGATGTCACTCCTTGCATCAAGCTCCCCCTCTAGTCCACAACTTGGCAAAAATTCTTCTTCTTGTAAGTAGCTAGGAGAAAAACGCGATTCTCTCCCTCTAATCCTACTTTTGGAAAATTTTTTCAATTTTGATTTTATATGGGTGATCCTTGCATCAAGGCATCCCTCTAAATCAAATCTTGGCAACAAATTCTTGTCCTAGCAGGTAGTTGGGAGAAAAAAATGCAATTGTCTCCTATGCTACTCGTTTTGGAAAAAAATTTCAACTTTTTCCAATTCCCAAGTGTTTTACCTTCTTTCAAGAGTACACTCACAACTTTCACAGTGTTTGGTCAACTGGTTTAATCCCAATTTTAACAATTTCTTAGTCTAAAAGCTAGGATTGACCTCACACTCACACTATGAGTCCAAATTCAATTTTAATTTGATGGCTTGCTTTCTTGGGTTAAGAAGAACCCTTGTACCTAGTGTTGTCAAGTTTTGACTCCTATATCTGGGTGTTGGGAGAAAAACGTAATTTTCCCATGTCAGTAAGCAAAATCACAATTTTTCCCAGATTTCACTTTTCCACTGGTTTTTGCTATCACTTAAGGTCCAACGCGTCATAAGAAATCAAAAAGTCCACAAAAGTTGAACTCCTTGGTGAATTTTCCTCTTTTCTTACACTATGAGCATGACCTCAACTTTTTGTTCACTCCCTTTTTGCAGATTCTCACATGAAGCACATGCTAACATAAATGTCAGCCAAAATGTGGATAAAATCTCATCCAAAGTTGCATCTACTTACCCTACTCCTAAAACAAAAGAAAACAACACTAAAAGAAACAACTTACTATTAAAAACTTTGAAATATGCATTTTTCTTGCGTTTTGTCAGCGTAGTGCAAACTTCATTTCTCTAATCACCAAGAAAGCCATCATACACCAAGCTCTAAATATATTCTTAACACTTTACTCTATCTTCTAACTACTCGTATGGCGAGAAACTCACCAGTAAAAACACAAAGACCAAGGATGCCTCAATCTCCACTCCTATCCTACTCTATTTAACTAGTCTATCTAAGGTAACTCTATCGGTTTTGGTATGTGTTCACACTAGACTAAAATGTCAATCCTAGGGAACAAGTGACTTGACTAGTGAAAGGAGGCATGCCAAGAGGTTGTGGATTTGTTGTTTGAACACAACACACTCCATGAAAACAGTCTATGAACTCTCTAACTGCTGAAAAGCTGACTTTTAACTCTTTGATCCAATCACACATCCACCTCCAAAACTAGAAGCAAATCAACTCCAATCAACACCAAACTTGGTAGGAACACTTACGGACCAACAAACCTAAAATATGCACAGTGAGAAAAATTGTAATTTTCTCCAATAGAAAAATTATAGGTCTTTGAATCTGATGTCGAACACACTACTAGGTGCTCGTAAGCGCTGTGAATCTAATGCAACTAATGGAATCTCAAAACGATGCTCGGATAGTGAGATATGTCACCTGGAAGGTTGTGGGAGTCGACGCTTGGATTTTGTGCAATGTAAATATTGATGTGTAGAACTCTTGGAGGCTAACGCACTCATGCTTTTATCTTGTTGATATGATAACCGTGAGATGAAATCTTGACAGAAGAGTACTCACGGCGTACAGAGAAACCTTATTTGTTATTAACAATAATAGAACTGTCTTCTCAAAACCTTACAACGTTGCATTTTATACCCTGACTAAGGGTCTTATATGTACAAAGACTGAAAATGCTTCAAAAATAAGTGACCTATCTGAGAAATTTGTCTAACTTATGATACAACTTTCATAGCCCCAGATTCTACATAAATAAAAAGTGAGTCAAACTCTTATGGTAATTGACGGGAAAGTTACATTTGACTTTGTGTAACAAAGGCTCAAAATACCTCTCGAGCATCTCCTTCTCTTGAGAAAGCATCTGTTGTTGGAATCTTCCAACAATTGTCATCCAACGTAAGAGTTTTATTGTGTTATGAAATTGCAGACAAGATGAAAACAAACCTTGAAAAAAATTGGACTTAACCTTTCACCTCTGCTTGAAGAAAGTTGCATGCTCGTTTAGGACCCTCTATTGTTGCTTACAAAACTACGAGTACTTGCAACAATTTGAGAGGTACCATGTGTAGGTATGGAATGAGTGCTTGTCACTAGCTAGAAATAGTGTTTTAAAATACTTGTAGATCTTACCCTAGATCATATGGCTTTTCCAACCACTTGTTGGATGGGTGCAGTGGCTATGGAGGGTGAGAGCCATGGTAAGGAGTAGGCAAGCAAAGCAAGGAGAGAGAAAGATAAAAAAAACCAACAAGCAGAGACCACTAAAAACCACTATATTTATTGAATCCTTCTTAGATATAAATAGAATAGGAGAACTATCTTTAGCCTTTGCTTTCTCCATGAAAACTCCATATAAGGGGTGGTGTGCATCAATTAACTGACAGGGAATGATCCCACATGAGTTGGACACATTAACCAAGGCTTGAAACACAACAATAATAAGAGGTCCCCAACCCTTAGACTCTAAAGTCATGATGGGGTCCTTGATAGCTCTCTAGGCCCAAAAAAACCTAGAGTCTCTAGTTTTTTTAGGCAAGAAAAGTCTAGGAAACATACTCTTACCATTGGCAATGTCTTGAGACTATCACCCTAGAAAAAAGGGCCTAGTCCTGTCTTGCAAGCAAAAACAAGACAAAATCTAAACCTAGAGTCTCTAGGCAAGAAAAGTCCAGGGAAAAAACGCTTACCATTGGCAATGTCTTGGGACTATCGCCCTAGGAAAAAGGGCCTAGTACTATCTTGCAAGCAAAAACGAGACAAAATCTTAAAGACTTGAATTTTTTTTGGCTCTATAACCTTTGCAAATGTGCTAAGGAGTCCTATTCCAACGCTTTTTTCCCTCTACATTGTAGGGAAGTGTGCAGCCTAGCTAGGAAGGTGCGTAACCTTTGGCTGTGAGAGTTCGTGACAAGAATGAGAATCATGAACACTTTGCAAAAAATTATTTATATAAAATCACCAACCCTCTTCCTAAAGAAAGTTTAAAGTCTAAGAGTGTTCGTGGAAAAATAGTCACAAACCCTCTTTCCTATTGTGCTTTGAATTTGCTTGTTTTTGGAAGCGAGTTTGTGATGGAAGGATCACCAATTCACATCCAATTTTACTTAAAAATAACAATTAAAAACACCACTTTCATCCATGAAACTTCAAATCTCATAAAAGCACAAATCCCATTCAAAACCCAAACCTCTTTTATAGAATCATGTAGCCTTGCCTCCAATTACATAGTGACGGGAGCAAAGCGAACCCCGAACCCCCGACGGCCTCTAAAACACCGGGGACCGAATGGCGCGCCTCGAACCTGTCATGGTAAAGCGAACAGGGGGCACCACCTAGCTTTAACGGCTAGGACGCAAACAACACACCACCATAACAAAGTTTTCATCCAAGAGAGATGGATGCTTGGGAGTAATGATGAAGAGGAAAGGGAATGAGATCAAGTGAGAGAGAGAGAGAGAGAGAGAGAGAGAGAGAGAGAGAGAGAGAGAGAGAGAGAGAGAGAGAGGGAGGGGGGTATAGCGGCTTAGTACTTAGGCACCACAAAAGGATGGCGAATCCGCACACCCTTCACACATACACAAGCTCACTCCAAAATACAAGACTAGGTGGCGATTCCGCACACCTCACATGGGCAAAACATTGCAAGAAAACATACTCACAAAACCTCAAGCTTTATTTAGAGAATTAGGCGATGAAATGGGGAGCACAGGGTAGGGGAATGAGAAGGGAGAGAGTGGTAGAGCACATGGCGGATAGGTGGGAGTTGATGGCGAAGACTCGCACGAGGATTATGGCCATCATCCTTCATTTAGTTGCCCTTCATCTTCCATAGCCAAGGGTGTAGAGGTCATGCTCAAGACAAGCATGGTGATTGCGGTGATGGTGATGGTGATGGTGTGGGTGTGTGTGTGTGCACTAGGCACACACAGTGCATAGTGTGTTCTTTTGGTGATGTTGTGTGTGTCTTTAGTGTGATAGTGACCCCTCTTTATATAGGGGAGGAAGGGGGAGAAATTCTAGAATTTAGAAATGAAGAAATCATTATCTACATAGGCCATGTGACTGTGGGCCCCTCTTGTCTGGCTGTGTGTATATGTGCCAAAACAGCAGTCTCATGAGAGAGAGACTAAGAGAGAGAGATGGGATGATGAAAAAAAGTGAGAGGTGACATGGAGAATAAAGTAATTACAAGAGGTGAGAGAGAGGAGTGTGTTCAGAGGTGAATCTGTGTGCAGATGTGTGTAAACACAAGAAAAATCAGGTAACCACCGGGTGGGGATGGGTCTGTGGGCACTTTTTTTAGTGAAACTGAGTGTGTGTGAGTGTGGGGGAGGTTATTTAGCTACAAGACAAGAGACATGGCACCCTTTAGAGAGAGGGGGGGGGGGTATTTGGGTCATGGGATATGATAGGAGAGAGAAAGGGGGGGGTGGGGTATACTATTTTGGAAGATATGATAAGTTGCATGTGAGTTAGGGTGCATTATTGGTGAGTTAGAATGCATTATTGGTGAGAGGTGGGGTAGCTTGAGGGGAGAGACAAAGGAGAAAGGACAAGGGGAAGAGAGAGGGGGTTGACCTTTTGAGTGGAGGAGAGGAAAAGGGACACACGGCAGGACAACAGTGAAGAAAAAGGAGGCAAGGTGGGGATGGGCTGCCCCGCAGACATGAGGTGGCCAATTTTACCTTTCTCATATATTTACATAGTCATACTTTATTTTTTCTTACTTTTTCCAATGCTTTTTATCACTCCCTCCCTAAGGGGGGGTTTTCATGGGGTGGGTACGAGAGAAGAGGGGTATGGGAGCTTGGCTTGTGAAAAGCCCCCATCATTAGCCCTCCCCTTTTGGCTAGAGACATTCATGTCTCTAGCTCTGTTTCTTCTTTCGCTTAGCTGTAGGATCCGATATCGAGTTGCCTTCTGAACTAGCCATTCCATTTGGCCATTGGTGAGATTTCTGGGATATTCATGAATCTGTAACAGGTCCGAGTGATAACTTGTTCCTTGGAATAGTGTCGGTTGATTAAAGGGGAAGCCCATGGCTTCCAGAACTTTGTGCCAATGTCCTCCTGGATCCCAAGTGAAAAATAGGATCATTGTTTGCAGTGTCCGAACAATAAAATTTGCATGCCAAATTGGATCAAATGTGTAACCACCAGTAGCGAGAGGGGAAATGAGCATCTTGGCTCTTGCAAAGACAGAATTGAAAATTATGATTCCCAAGAGTGTACCAAGAATCCACCATATATGGCCGCCTTGTTGGTGTGGTGAGCTCAAGTTGTCTTCAGAGTCCTGCTTACTGCCATTAGAAAAAACTGCAAGCATATCATGCTTCTTTTGGGTGTGCTGAAATATGTCAGCTTCCTTTACTGATGCTAATAGCAAGCCACCTACCTTGCGGCTTAAATACAAGCGTAATCCACTTACCTTTCTCCAAAGAGAGGATGCACTATTTGTAAAAAATTGTACCAAATTGCAAAGGAGGTCTTCATTCTTGCATTCTATCAGGCTTTTGTCTATCCATGGCTCCTTTGCTCTTATCTCCATGCTGATCTTATCTCTATATGTTAGAGCAGCTAGCCATAGCCATAGGTCTGATGCATCCCATGCAAACACAATGTTGTGTTGTGGAGGAGTTTGGAACATCCTTAAAAGGTTGGCAGCATATTGATCATCAAACTTACTATGAACATCCTCACATAAACTGGAGGCATTACCCATCTCCAAGTTTATAACACCCTTTAGTAGACTAGAGGCATTACCCATCTCTAAGTCTATAACACTACACAATAAAGTCTTGCTTGGCTGCCAAGCCTCTGGAGAAATATCCAACTCCAAACCTTCAGTCATACTTACCTCTTCGTTATGGTCCTCTAGTGAAACTGCCTTGATGCAAGATTCCTTTAGCTTGCTACACTGTCCTGGGTCCATGCTGGTGCACAGGCTTCCGTTTTCAAAGCCCTCCCCTTTGCTTGATATGTTGCCCACCTTCTGCAAAGCCTTGCTAGCAGGCTGGTCTTCCTCTTCTCTTGTATCTTTCATGCCCTTTGCATTCCTCTTACTCTGACGAGGCCTAATCAACACTTTACACATTCTTACCCTTACTGCCCAATGTTGTCGATTGATCTCTTTGGTGCCTATTTCATTCAAGGTTAAAGATGTACTCACATTTGTAACACAATTTTCTTGGCTTACCTCCCCCACCTGGGTAGCATCTTTTGATTCTTTAACCTCTTGTTCCACTGCTTCAGTTCTTTGAATAGTCTTCTTACTTGATCCTTCTTCCGTTACACTCATCTTGACCTCTTCTGCAAGACCAATGATACTTGGTGTGCGGGTACCAATTGGTGGTGGGCGTAAGATGATTGTAAGTGGTGATTGTGGCGGAGGTAGAATTTGTGTTGGTGGGGCTGGTGCTTGGGGTGGGGGTGTTCTTTCTCTAGGGGGTGACAATTGGTTCCTCCTACCTTCTCTATTATAGTTTTGTTGTGGTTTGGGACAGTAGTACATACCGTGACCATCTTCTCCGTAGTTGTAGCAGTGATACTCCCTGTTTTGTTGTCGTGATCTTCCAGGGTCTTGATCTCTTTCTTGACTCCTCCCTTGTTGTATTAAGTGGACAGACAAACTCTGCAGTTGGTCAGTAATATGGGCCAACATATCTTGTTGGTCATCTCTTACCCCAAGAGCCGGTGGTGGTGGTGGAATGGTGGTTGTCGTAGTTGCTGGTCGACGCGATGTTCCTGATTCTGTTGACTCGGTTTCTTTGGCTTTCATTCGCAACTTCTTGTCTTTAAGGCGAGCAATCTCAACGGCTAACTCGTACGTAGCCGGGAATCTACCTTTCACCTTCTCCTTGAGAAGCGGCCATAAGCCATGCGTGAACTGATTTTTTTTAAGGAAATCGGGTGCAGCTTCCCCCCTAGCAAGTGACTCAACCCACCGTTCCCACAAATCCACAAATTTGGACTCATAGGTGGCATATTCTAAAAGACCCTCCTGCTTCAAGTCTCTCACCTTGTCCCACAACTTTTCTGAAGTGGTACCTCCCCCAAAGCGCCTCTTAAAAGCGGTTTTTAAGGGTTCCCAGTCATCCTTGGTTGCTTGTGGAAGTGCATTGTACCATGATCTAGCTTCTAGCTTCATGAGATGCTTAAAGATTCTAACCCGGGATTCATCCGTATCTTTGTTGCTCACTACACATGCTACTTCAAAGTCATCTAGGAAGTTTGTTACCAAATCCTCCCCCTTCTTTCCTTTAAATGTTGGAAATGCTACACTTGCCATGATTACTGAGAGAGAGCTAGAAAGACACACTGCTTAACTTGCAAAAGTTTTTTAAAATCAGGTAACCACCGGGTGGGGATGGGTCTGTGGGCACTTTTTTTAGTGAAACTGAGTGTGTGTGAGTGTGGGGGAGGTTATTTAGCTACAAGACAAGAGACATGGCACCCTTTAGAGAGAGGGGGGGGGGTATTTGGGTCATGGGATATGATAGGAGAGAGAAAGGGGGGGTGGGGTATACTATTTTGGAAGATATGATAAGTTGCATGTGAGTTAGGGTGCATTATTGGTGAGTTAGAATGCATTATTGGTGAGAGGTGGGGTAGCTTGAGGGGAGAGACAAAGGAGAAAGGAAAAGGGGAAGAGAGAGGGGGTTGACCTTTTGAGTGGAGGAGAGGAAAAGGGACACACGGCGGGGCAACAGTGAAGAAAAAGGAGGCAAGGTGGGGATGGGCTGCCCCGCAGGCATGAGGTGGCCAATTTTACCTTTCTCATATATTTACATAGTCATACTTTATTTTTTCTTACTTTTTCCAATGCTTTTTATCACTCCCTCCCTAAGAGGGGGTTTTCATGGGGTGGGGACGAGAGAAGAGGGGTATGGGAGCTTGGCTTGTGAAAAGTCCCCATCAATAGTTGTAACTTCAAACAGTTGAAAGGAATACACGAGCTTCCACCTTCACGAAGACCATTTTCTAAATTTTTAGAGATTTAAGAGCTTCCATATTGAAGACCACAAACCATTTTGATGAAGGGAAACCCTAATTCACTCCCTCACAACCTCAAATACAAGATTGCAAAGAGGAGGGACTGCCTTATTGATGACCACAAACCATTTTGATGAAGGGAAACCTAATTTACTCCCACACAACCTCAAATACAAGATTACAAAGAGGAGGGACTGCCTTACACATAGATTGAGCAACCATGAAAGGAATTGCACAGGAGGGGAAAATTTCAGATCTTTTTCACTAAGAATCAGCCCTCTCTCTCTTCCCCATGGAAATATGAGCTGACTTGTCAATGTTTTGGGCCATTTTTCAACTTTGGACCAAAACTAGGTCATTTTTAGCTTATTTGGAACCCAAAAAAGGCCATTTTTGACGTGAAAAATCCCAAACGGAGTCCAAAAAATCCCTATGTTTGTGGGATCACTTTCATAAGCATAAAAAGAATATGTATAAATCATTTTTTATCAATATTCCATTTTGGGTCACTTTCCATGCAATTTGATGTCGCTCGTCAGCTGTTATTTTTGGTAGTTTTTTGCCCACATAGAATTTGTAGGTGATGTATGTACACTGTGATGATCCAAAAACACTTGTGATATTCTACAACCATATTATGCATATTCTAGAAGAATTTAGCATAAAAAAAATTGCACCCAGGTCTCCAACTCCCTAACAAGATATATTCACGTAACGGCTATCACATAGAAGCATATGTACATCAAGTACTCTGTGGCACTTGGTCCCATGCATCTAAATCCATGCTCAATGAGATCATACACATCATTTCACATCATGCACATGCCATGGCATGACATCCACTCCCTCTAAACTTTCACATTCTCTAGTATAGGCCAACATTGTTATTTTGTATTTTCTATTGTATATATTCAAGCCTACTGGCCACCCCTTCGGCCATGTTGAATGAAGGTTGGAGCTCCTTTGTGGTGGCACTCAAAGCGGTGAAATTCAACAAAATCTGAGTAGACTCCACTCATCTACATGCCACTCTTCCAAAACTCTACCACCCACCTCAAACCCTTCCCCCCTCAAAAGAGAAAAATGTCATCTCTAAACGCTATAGAATGCATGCCATGTAGGAATCAAGCTCACGCTCCACAAATTAAAATCACTATGTAACATAGTCTTGACCATGTGAGCACCTTTATATGTATAATCCAAAAATCATTTTTCTCTCTCAAAATCTCACTGCTAGAGTTGCTAAATATCAAACTTCCCACATTATTTTATTTCCCTCCAAAATCACTCTCCTCTCTCTCACTCCTCTCCCTCTCTCTTCTCTCTCCTACTTTTCAACACACACTCTTCCTCCTTCCCTCTGTCACTCCTCTCCCTGTCTCTTCTCTCTCATACCTTTCAACACACACTCTTCCTCCTTTTCTCTCCTTGTTGCAGGTCCACTCCATAGCTTTGTTGCAGCTCTCCCCCCATAGCTCTCCACTCCATAGCCCTCTTCTCCACTCATAGCTCTCTTGCAGCTCTCTATTCCATAGATCTCCTGCAGCTCTCCATCCCAAAGCTCTCCTCTCCATATCTCTCCTCTCCACTCTGTAGCTCTCTTGCAACTCTCCACTCCATAGCCATCTTCTCCACTCTATAGCTCTCCTGTAGCGCTCCATTCCAAATCTCTCCACTCCATAGCTCTCCTCTCTACTCTGTAGCTCTCTTGCAGCTATCCATCCCATAGCTCTTCACTCCATAGCTCACCTCTCCCCTCCGTGGCTCTTCTGCAACTCTCCACTCTTGCTTGAGGCTAGCTTTATTCGCCTTGCCATGGAGCTAGGCGACATTACAAACCTCCCATCCAAACAAGATCTTCAAGTTAGGAAATGGTTTCTCTACATGTTTGTCTACCAAAGGACTTTGCACCCTCAAAGCGTCATTACTTGCAAACTGCACAACAACGCTATGGTGCAGGTCACACCAATGTGAAACTTTGGGTGCATGGTTTCCTCTGCCCTAATGATCCAGCCATCAATGTGTATCCAACATTCAATAGGCTTGCTTCATTCTTACAATATGTAGATAGAGGGGAGCACTGTCTTCTTGGATACTGCAAGAGATGTCGTCTATTAGAGCTGATAGCACACAATGGTGTTTGTAGCCCATAATATACAACCCTTAATCTCTACCTTGGCCCCTCTCCACCTCCTTCATTCTATTCTATACAACCCCATCTCTCCATGATATGGATACAAATGACAATTCAAATCTCCCATCTAGAGCACGATCGTCACAGTAAAAAACAAAATGCGTACATCTTTGGTTGTCAAAAGAGCTTGCACCCTCCAAGCATTTTGAATTACATACAACACAACAATGCCGCAGTGCAGGGTCACACAAATGAGGACCTTTGGGTGGATGGTTGCCTCTACCCTAATGACCCTTTGGGTAATGTGTATCCAACATTCATTAGTCTCCCTACCTTCTTGCAATATGTAGGTAGAGGGGAGCCAGGTCTTCTTGGCTATTGCAAGCGGTTGTCCACTATCAGAGCTCATAGTGTGCAATGGTGGATGCATCAACACCAAGTTATCATTGATAACAATTCTAGTCTGAAAAACAGAGGATCATTCATGTGGAGAAAGAAGCACAAAATCTTTAGCAACATGTGGAAGAGAAGGATGGTAAGATTGCAAAGCTTGAGGATACCATATTAAGTTTGAAAGCAACACCTTTAGGTGCAAGGGAGCATAAGAGGATCTTCTCATCCATAGAGACCCTTGCTCCCAAAGGTGGTGCTTGGATGAGAAGGGTTATAGCTACAAGGTGCATTTTTGAATACCCTATCACATTTCCTACATGTATGAAGTCACTTTTGTGGTGATTGTTTTGTTTTTTATTCTTATTGCAGGAATTTCATCCAAGAGACATGTGGTAGCCAAATCCAAGAGGAACCCATTCATTTGCTTACTAGTTTCCTTAAGAAGTCAGTCATCATAGCACTCCTGCACATACCAAAAGGAAAACATATATATTTTGTTGTAACCAAGGAGGTGAGGCATAAGTTTTCTAATCTCGTGAGTGATGTTGATTTGCAGAAGGAATGTGATGAAGTTGGAATTAGTACAAAGGGTTACTCTGCACTACATGGCCTCTTCAAGAATGTTTCTATGGACGGATTGCATTGTTGTTACCACCCTTTCTTTGAGCATCAATAAAAGTCTGTTAGACTACATGTATCTAGTCTTGTTTTTTTGGAAAGTGACTCTTGCAACAACAATGTGCATAATGCATCAAACTTCAGGGTTTCCTTGGGTCGTAAGTCTCCAAGTACTAGCAAAATTCTGGTAAGAATCTGCCAAGGCATCAAGGATAGTCTGCACAAGGGAACCGTCTGAAATGACTTCACCACCAACAAGGAAAGTGTCCATATCATCTTCCTCATGCATAATCTTCGATTCCATCTTTTTACGCATCAATGCAATTTTAGCATCATTGCGACTTGCATAAACATCAGCAAGAATATCCCAATCATGTTTGGAAGATTAGTAATAGTGCGCTTCACAGACAACATAATCAATGCATGAGTCTGCGCATCTTTTACATCCCAACAAGCTTGCTCAACTGTAGGAAAAACAACTCTAAATAGTAGCAATCCTTGCAGCAAGACCTGCAACATCCTCAACATCGCCTACATTCTCAGAACCAGGACGTACATCAATGCCCTGCACAGTATTCCAGATGCCCTTTGACAAAAGAACATATTGCATCATATAAGCCCACATACGGTAATTGTCCCCATCCAATCTGTCCTCAGTAGCAAACATCTTGAACACATCTGTGTTGTTGTCAGCCATGGTAAATACTACACTTAATGTGAAAAATTCCCAAAAAAGAGAGAAACAAAGCGGGAACAACATGTGCTATATAGCATAAACCGTAGAAGACTGTAAGCACTTGTTATGCAAAAAATGGCACTGACAAAAATTTTGCACAAAACGACGAAATAACCTGTGCAGTACTGCCTATAGTGGAAACTGAGGTCGAAATGAGCCCGAATAAAAAATATGACAAGACTAAACTCATCGAGCTTATCTGAAATTTTTGTTGACCTACGAATGCTCGCCAAAGCTCACTGAAATCAGAGAAAGTGAGCAAGTGTGTGTGCTGGAGCTACTGGCGACTAAGCTTGAGAGGGTGCAACCTGCTTTGATACCAACTGTTAGAATTAGGGTTGCAGGAAATTACACACAGCGTGGAGAAGATGAAGGAAGCTCAAGGCACACAACAGAGAGTGTATTACTTAGTGTGCACTGGAAAGATAGATAGCCCTAGAATGATGGGCATATATACAATGCACGGGGAAAAAACCTCCTAGTGAGGGAAAACATGCCCCGGCGGTCCTAAGTGTGTTCACACACATCACTACCACATGTATATGGTAACAGTCACCATGTACAAATGAAAATATATACATCAACTAGACTGATCAAGGTAAGGCCTCCCAGTTGACGTCCTCTCTCTCATCCTGAAGCTGCAGAAGAAGAGTTGATAGCCCATGCTTGAATCCGTGTTTCTCCTCTCTACCCATCGGAAGCTCCTGTAATGTAAACACTTAACATTGAAATATATATGTACATATGTTTTAAATAGCATATGTACATATGTTGTTTAAATAGTGTATGACACTTACAAACTCATGTCAAAGAGCTGCGTAGCCTCCCATATAGACTCCAGGTGTGCTCTGGCTACATCTCACTATTGTTGGAACCTGTCTGGATGCGCTTGCTTCGCTTGAGCAATCCTTGTCCACTCCTCTGCGTATAACCATGATGGATTTGGCTCACCAACTTTGTATTTGTCTCGTGATTCAGATTGACGATGTGACATAGTCGCAATAGCCACTCCCATGATCCAGTTATTGGAGATTGTATTGTATCCCTTTGCTTGCCTGTACTCTCTGTGAATGGCATCAATGATGTAATTCTTTCTCTTTGTGTCCTGAACATTCCAATGTTTCATCACAGATTTGCTAAAATGCACCATACAAAGCTGGTGAATACTCTGATGCATGGTCTTTCTAGATCTATCCATAGATGGTGTCCCATCCTTGGTCTTGTACACCTTTCCAGGATCAAACTCATGTGATCCCCAAGGTGTATGTAATGTACCAGTTGGTGTACTATTTATTAAAGAGAGAGGTGGACACTCTCTTGGAGGTGCGGACACATTGATAGCACCACTACCACAACAGCCACTGCCACCACCTGAATGATGAGATCTACGTTGTCTCAAAGAGGAACAACAAAGGGATGTTTTTGATGTAGATTGATCAGTCGATGTAACTGGGATGCTGGTCTGAGGTGTGACGCCACCAACTGATGTGACTGGAATGATGGTCTGAGGAGTCAAAGTAGTTGTAGCTGGTCTAGAAGGACACGCTGTCCAAAATTATTGTGCATACGCACAATACTCTAGGAAAAACTGTGAGAAGAAAGTTTGCATATGCTCCGGAGACATGCCGTCTGTTGGAGCAACTGGGAAGATGAAACTCAACAAGTATGGCTCCTTGTCATCTACCATGGCTGAAAAAACTAATTTGACAAAATATATACAATACGTTAGTTTAGCTAACCACAAATAAGCATCTCAATCAGCACAAATAAACTACAAATAACTAGGAATTCACTGTTGATGGGCTAGACTCCACTAGTAGCATTTCATTTGATGTTTTCCTCCTCTGTTGAGTCCGTGTTGAGATTTGAGCGATATCAATATCCAAGATTTTATTGATGCTCTCTTGACCATGAGATTGATAAAGAAAATCTTGTAGACGCTCTACAAAAAAAGTCCATTGCTGCGTATATGCCGATCACAAATCTTTCATTTTCAAAAGATTTGATGCTTTTATAGAATACAAGGGAATTCCATCCTATCGTCCATAATTAATCTAAAGCTTGCAAAACAAATTAAAAAGTAATAGTGAGTGTACATGGCTTGACTGTTATTAGAGAGTATAACATGAGTAAACAGATAAATGTGAACAAATGACTAGCTAGCCCTAAGAGGACCATAAACGTCTTTGCACGGCTAACCATTTTGGCCAAACCAAAAGCCGCTAGCCTTAGTCAGCCAAACCATAAGCGTCTTCATACGGCTAATCTTAATCGGCCAAACCATTTTCCACTAGTCCTAATCGGCCAAATCAATAGCGTCTTTCCATGACCAGCCCTAATTAGCCAAACCAAAAGCATATAACAATGTAATTCAACTATCTCACAATCTCTCGCCATACCCCATCCTTGCACACCTTGGTCTAGAGGTGCACGGAGATCAAGACCATCGGGGAATAATTTTGTTTTTTTTTGTGAATGCGGCATGGGTACAACATGAGTACACACCCACATCTACATGACAATGCATATAGATTGAGGACAATCCTAATATGTAACACTCTATCTTAAAACTCCTATCGGTGAAATCGTCCAAACACGACCATCTATTAGTGGAAAACCAAAAGCCGCTAACCCTGTTAGCAGACTAAAATGGATAAACTCTACACTAATCCAATTTGGAGTTGCCAAACCTATTAGTGGCCAAACCAAAATGTGCTAACCCTAAGCCCCTAACTCTTGTTAGAAAATAAGACGTAGCTAAATAGATTTTTGAGTAGATTACTTAATGGAGAGAGATAGATTTCACACACAAGAGATTATAGAGTAGAGAGAGAGAGAGAGAGAGTACACACGATATACGTGGTTCACCCAATGTGGGCTACGTCCACGGGAAAGCAACCACTCAATGGCTTTAGCACTTCAAAAGAAGAAGTAGTTTACAAAGGGATTAAACCCTTGATAGAGCTCCCGCCTTGCTTCACTCTCACCACCTCACACTCACCTTGTTGCATCAACTTCACACTATGAAATATGTGTATAAATGACCTCCTTTTATAGGCCAAAAGGGCTGCCCTCTCTTATGAGAGACAACCATGTGTAGCCGCCCTTATGCGAATAAGTCCAAATCGAACCCTCCAATCCGCCCGTGTGTGGCTGCCCTTGAGAAGACAAGTCCGCTTTTGAATTCGGCCACCGGCCACCGGCTATTGACTTCCGGCCACCGGCCATCGGCCATTGACTACCGACCACCGGCCAACTGACCGGTTGTTTTCCGACCACTTTTCGGCCGCCGTCCCGCCATAATATTCCGGCAAAAAAAAAAGTCTCGGGGGCCTCCACCCCCGAGGCCTCTAAAGTTGCCCCTGATTCTTGTCCGTGAAAATTTTGGTTTCCGGTGAGTGATTTTCCTTCACGCACGATGGCTTCTCCTCATAATGGGGGCCTTACAAATGTGCGCTTTTACCACAGAAAATTACAAGGGTAAATCAGGCTCCATACTTAACAATCTCCCACTTGGAGACTGATCTCCAAACCAAACCTGTGACTGCTTTCCATTTTGGCTTCTTATCCTTGAATGCCGATTGAAGATGAGCAAAAGCTCAACTTCTCCTTGTTGACCACCTTTGTAAACATGTCTGCAGGATTTTTACTTGTATGCACCTTTCCTAGCTTTAGCTGTCCCTCTTCCAAAAGAGTGCGTATGAAGTGATATCTCACCTCAATGTGCTTTGTCCTTGAATGAAAGACTGAGTTCTTTGCAAGATGGATAGCGCTTTGGCTATCACTGTACAAGACACAATTGTCTTGTTTGAATCCAAGCTCTTCTAAGAATCTGTGAAGCCACAGAATTTCTTTGCTTGCCTCCGTCATTGCTACATACTCTGCTTCCGTGGTAGAAAGTGAAACCAATTTCTACAGCTTTGAAGCCCAACTTACTATTGTGCCTCCAACCGTGAACACATAGCCAGTAGTGCTCCTTCGAGTATCTTTGTCACCTGCCATATCTGCATCAGCATACCCTTCTAGAAAAATATCAGTTCCTCCAAAATACAAAGCATTTGTTGTTGTCCTTTTTAGATACCTAAGTATCCACTTCATAGCTTGCCAATGCTCTTTACCTGGGTTGTCCATGAACCTACTCACAACTCCCACTGCATGTGCAATGTCTGGCCTTGTCCAGACCATAGCATACATTAGAGAACCTACCGCTGTAGCATATGGAACTTTAGACATATAGGCTATCTCCTCTTGTGTCTTTGGACACATATCCTTCGTTAGTTTAAAGTGACCAGCCAAAGATGTAGAAACTGGTTTTGCATTTTGCATTGCAAAACTTTCTAGTACCTTCTTGATGTAATCTTCTTGAGATAGCTTTATTGTCTTCTTCGTCCTATCCCTTGATATTTTCATACCAAGTATCCTCTTTGCAGCACCTAAATCTTTCATTGAAAAAGATTTAGACAGCTCCTCTTTTAGGTCTTTGATGTCCTCCATGTTAGCACTTGCAATCAACATGTCATCAACATATAACATTAGGATGATGAATTTCCCATCTCCCAAATTCTTCATGTAGACGCAGTGATCCGAGTTGCATCTTGTGAATCCATGATCCAACATCCATCGATCAAACTTCAAGTACCATTTTCTTGATG
The DNA here is from genome assembly GCF_014529385.1 of Adiantum capillus-veneris. Classification (NCBI taxonomy): domain Eukaryota; kingdom Viridiplantae; phylum Streptophyta; class Polypodiopsida; order Polypodiales; family Pteridaceae; genus Adiantum; species Adiantum capillus-veneris. Next base: position 59,211,029 of record NC_140948.1, on the reverse strand, counting down.
CTTGTTTTAAACCATACAAGCTCTTCTTTAATCTACAAACCATTTTCTCCTTACCTTTTACTTCATACCCCTTTGGTTGAAGCATGTAGATTTCCTCCTCTAAGTCACCGTGAGGGAATGACGTATTTACATCCATTTGCTCGAGATTTAAATCATGAGCAGCCACAAGGCTTAAGACAAGCCTAATTGAGTTCATTTTTACAACAACAGAAAATATTTCATTGAAGTCAATACCTTTCTTTTGAGAAAACCCTTTTACCACAAGCCTAGACTTGTACCTTTTCTTCCCACCTTCTTCTTCCTTCAGCTTGTACACCCATTTGTTTTGAAGTGCCCGCTTACCTTTAGGCAACTCAACCAACTCCCATGTTTGGTTGCGATGTAGTGAGTCCATCTCCACTTGCATGCTCTTCGTCCATTCTTCTTTGGATTCATGTTGCATAGCTTCTTCGTATGATTCCGGCTCTCCAGAATCTGAGATCAAGAGATGGTTGAAGGAAGGAACAAACCGTTTTGGAGGTCTACTTGCTCTTGTAGATCTTCGGGGAATAGGTTGAGGATCCTCATTTGGTTGACGTTGTTGCACATTGTCACCGTTTGCAGTCCTTGAGTCTTCACCATCCTCAAGCTCCGTGTACTCATCACCTGTTTCTTTTGTTTGTTTTCTTTCCAAGTAATCTTTATACATATTTTGTTCGTTAAAAATTACATCCCTACTCCTTAAGATTTTACCATCTTCAGGATTCCATAGGCGATACCCAAAGTCTCCTTCTCCATAGCCAATGAAGAAACACTTTTTGGACTTTGCATCTAGCTTTGATCTTAGGATTCTATCTATGTGCATGAAAGCCTCACACCCAAACACTTTGAGAAATGCATAATTCACCGGTTTACCTGTCCATGCCTCTTCTGGAACTCCCCCATCCAATGCCGTTGAGGGTGACCGGTTGATTAAGTACACAGACGTACTTACAGCTTCCGCCCAAAGCTCAAGCGGTAGGCCTGCATGTAGCCGTATGCTTCGTGCTCGCTCCACGATTGTCCTGTTCATCCTTTCCGAAATCCCATTTTGTTGAGGTGTCCTTGGGGTTGTCCTTTGCCTTCGAATGCCATTGCTAGCACAAAAGCTTTCAAAAGCTTGGCTGCAATATTCACCTCAATTGTCGGATCTGAGGCATTTAACCTTGGTACCTGTCTCATTCTCCACAAAGGCTTTCCACCTTTGAAATCTGGAAAATACATCGGATTTATTCTTCATGACATAAATCCATGTTTTTCTACTCGCATCGTCTATGAATGTTACATAGTACAATGAGCCACCAAGTGATGGTGTACTTGCAGGACCCCAAACATCAGAATGAACCAACTCAAGTTTTTTTATTTTTTCTTTCATTTCCTGATTTTTGAAATTTTACCCTCTTTTGTTTACCATAAACACAATCTTCATAGAACTCTAAGTCCACTTCTTTCAAACCTGGTAGGAGCTTCTTTGTTTGAAGGATTTGCATTCCTTTGGCACTCATATGCCCAAGTTGATAGTGCCACACCGCACTGTCAACTTCTGTAGTTGCTGCACAAGCTGAAGGTTGCGTGCTAACACTACACAAGTAAAGTGTACCAACTTTTTCTCCCTTGGAAACCACCAAAGATCCCTTTGAGATCTTCCACCGTTTGTTTCCGAATGCAATGTTGTGACCTTCATCGTCCAATTGTCCTGTAGAGATCAAATTTTTCCGAAGAGAAGGAACATGCCTAACATCTTTAAGCTTCGATTCATTTCCATTAGCAGTTTTGACAGAAACTGTACCTTTGCCGACAATCTCACAAGCTTCATCATCTCCCAAGTATACATACCCAAAATTACCTTTGGTGTAGTTTTGGAAATGTTGCTTGTGTGGTGTCGCATGGAATGAAGCCCCGGAATCTACTATCCAGGAATTAGACACATTGTCTAATGAGAGAATTAGAGCATCTTGCTCTACTTTACCTGCCACATTGGCCTCCGATGTTGGCTTGTTGTCTTGAGACTCTGTCTCCTTCTTCTTGTTGGACCAGGAATCCTTCTTGACGTGGCCCTTCTTGCCGCAGTTCCAACATTCAAGAACTGACTTTGTGCGTGACCTGCTCCGCCTTGAGCGATCACGACCCTTTTGGTTTTTGAACCTCTCCTTAGGCCTTCCTCTTGTTTCCACTGATAGTGCAGCACTTGATGATTCTCCTGTGCTTCTCCTTCGCATTTCCTTGCTTAGGAGAACACCCACAACATCATCAAACTTAATAGTATTTGTGCCAGAGATAGAATTACTTACAGCCATCACAAGGATGTCCCAACTATCCGGTAGAGATGATAATATAAGGAGAGCTTGCACTTCGTCATCGAAATTGATTTTCACCGATCGAAGTTGACTTATGTTTGTGTTGAAGTCATTTAGGTGTTCTGCAATTGAACCATTCTCTGCCATCTTTAGATTGAACAAGCGCTTCATAAGAAATACCTTATTGGATGCCGATGGTTTCTCGTAGAAGTCGTCAAGTGACTTCATCAAGTCCTCCGTGGTCTTCATCTCCGAAACATTGAAGGCCACCGTTGACGCCAAGCTTAACCAGATTGTTTCCAGTGCCTTTCGATCAAGGACAATCCATGCTTCATTTGCCATTGTTGCGGGCTTCTTCGCAAGACCGCCTAGTGGCAAATAGAGGTAAGACCATATTAGGTATTTTGGTAAAAATCTCACATTATGGGAATCTCCAAATCGACCGAATTCATGTAATTTGGGAATTTTCCACTTAAAGTGGGAAAAATTGAGGTGTGTGGCTAGTAAATAAAGTGAAAATCTCATAGGATTGTGGTGTTGATAAACACCAAAAGTCAAGAGGATGTACAACACATGGATTTGAATAATAACTATAAATTACATAAAACAAAGGAAGATACAAAAAAGATTTTGTTTACAAATTGACTAGTATAGTCACAATAGAAGCTCCACATAATTCTACTCCACATTTGATACCATATCTGAACTTTGATCCAAGTGTGGCTGATGTGCACGAGTGAGGCCTTCTTTGGCTTTTAGAGCATGTCTTTCTGGAATCTTTATTCTAGAAAATGGTCCTTCTTTGTTGGGTCTCCAGGACCAAACAATTGCATCTATAGTTTCCCACACTTGTGGGTCCTTATAGTTGACAGCCCAATAACCCTTCCAACAATTACTGTAAGCTTGAGTATCTGTCATCCCACTTTTTCTCGCGCAAGGTGCCCAATATTGAATCAAGAGTTTTCTGTAGTTTGGTGATGTAGGCTCATTATCAATGTCAGATAAAGCCATTGCAAGCCACACTGGATAGATTTCTGTGTCACTCGGAACAAGCATAAGAAAGTCACCTTGGTGCACATCAGACATAGGGTCAAACTCTTCCCTTGGCCTATCTCGTTGAGGCCCACAAAAATGATCATTCAACTCTTCAAGGCCTAGGAATCTTTCTGCTCCTTGTTGCAAATTCATTGTAGTGCTTTGTAGATGAGAATATTCTTGAGTTTTTGGCCAAAACATTTCATACAAGACTCCCTCTGATATGATTGCTTTTCCAATCTCTTCAATTACCTTACTCCAATAATCTATCACGGGTCTATAATATCGCGGAATACTTGAACCATTCCCTAAATTTTTCCAAAATTTTATATAGTTCTTTAGCCCCAAAATGACTTCTTCGTGGGCCTTGACATACTCCGCCATTTGTACTAGAGGTGGATCTCCATGTGGTAACATTGGCTTGCCTTCTGTGTCCGTTTTCCAAAGGCGAATACTTCCACTCCAACTTGATACACCTACATGTGCCTTATATTGCATCATTGGTGTCTCATCTTGCATAAAGAACCTGAACTGAAGCGGTTTGGAATGTCCAACAAGTATGTCTTGTCCATCACAAAGATAGCCATCACAATATTGCTTGAAATCAGGGATCTTTGTGAGAAAAAATGGAGCTGGAGATGAAGATGAGCTGTTTCGTAATGTATCCATCAAATGTGGCAAAGTATAGGTTTGTGTAACTCTCAACTTCTCTGAAAACCTACTAAACATGGCGTCTATGTCCTCATGTGTATGCCCAACCATTAAAAATCCCAGCTGGATGGTTTTGAAAACACCCCTTGCAACAAGCATTGACAAATAGGCAAATAAGTATCGATTTTTGTTTTCCCCTGCACAATTATCCAATTGTAGCAACAAGTTCTCTGGCAATCTGCGAAATGTTGACCCCAATTCCTCTTCTGCAATTTCTGACGACTGCACAATGGGCTCTTTTCCATCACTCAAGTTATGGTAGTCCAAAGCATCCCTTGAGTTCAAAGCATGTAGTAGTGAAATATTGCTCCTTGGAAGTCCATTTGTTACTAGATCACCAAGAGGATGCTTATCTATCCTCTCGAGGTTATGTAAACAATTAGCAATTGAGCCAATTGTAAGATTTGGATCAGCTGGCCACAAACCATTCAAGACAAAGTGTCCGTAATGACCTTCTCCATGTCCATGAGTGATCATGCCAATCAATGCCACCTGCAGATTATATCCTGAATCCACACCCTTGGGAACAATGCGTAATCTAGGAATGGCAGTCTTCTTTTGATCCATCTTATCATGGATTATGCATACATATTTTTGTGGTTGAGTTTCTGAATACGTGCGCCATGCATAATATAGGCTTCTGCAACTCTTTTGTTGTGCCATGTGAACTTCTCTCTCCCTCAAGAGAAGAGCTCTCTCTTCAAGAGAAGGTTTAGCTTCTAACCTTGCCTTGATTGAGCTACAAATATTGCACTTAGAGAACTCACTCGTCTTTGTTAAAGTGACATGTGGGTACTCTTTGTTCCAAATTCTACCAAAAGAAGATTGGGATAGCTTCTTCTCATAGCCCATTTGGTCAAGTGTCGTGTTGATTTCACATAAAATATCCACTTGTTTGTATGTTGATGGAATCACCAATTGAGTCTCTCTTGAGCCATCTAGCAGTGTTCTACTTCTATGTGGCATTTTCTCAGAGTTATTTTCCACAAACTCGTTTAGTAGTGCTCTTGCTAAACTAGTATGTTGAAGTCCCCTTCTCAATGTACATGTGTTCCCATGTACATATTGGCGCACACCATTTTCAAAGTTCTCCTTGTATCGATAAAATGATGTCTTTGGTATTCCATGTAGCTCATACCATGCTCTACAACAAACAATAGAGCCATTTAGCCTGAATTGGTATCGTGACTTCTCATCTTTCTGATAACATATAGAAAGAACATCATAAACATAATTAGTGCGTGATTTTTGAGACTCTCCCCAAAATTGTTGTCGTAACCTTGTCACCATATCACGATCTGCAAATTGGCAGCATTTTTGTGCACAACAATCAATGCATGATACCCTTTGAATTGATTTGTTTGAAAGGTAAAAAGTCGAAGCTGGTGCTGCTTTTGATTTTTGAGTCCTGTTCATGAAAGTGTATCGTCTCTTCCTTGACAACTGGACAACATTACTCCCATCAAGTTTTTTTCCAACATTGCCATCGTTGGATACATCCTCATATGTAGCATGCATGCCATCAACAGGAACAAAGCGTTGTAATGGGCTCCCATTCAACATTGTTGTCTGCTTGATGGGCCACTTTAGCAAAGTGATGCTACCCACTTCAACCACATCATGAATGCTTGCATTTTCTCTTTCAATACCCACACCCACACAATCAGGACCAAGTTCCTGAAAGTTGACATAATCATGTGGAAATACATATAAGATGGTCCCTTCATTCATGGTTTGCATCATTGTGTCATCTTTTAAAAGGACCCTCTGATTTCTCCAAGACTCTCGAATCATTGCTTCAAATTCTGGGCTTGTCATAGGTATTGCATCTGTAACTAGAGGATCAGAATGATCATGTTCTTCATCACCATTGTAGCTTTCGTGTGGATCAATTAAGTTCCCATTTAATACAAAAGATTGCAAAAGAAGCTTTGACCATCGAACAGCACTCCATAATGAGCCTTGGAGAGATGAAGTATCCATTGTAGGAAAAGGTAGGACCACATCCTTCAAGCATTCCTCCACTAGTATGGAGACATTTCCCAGCCCTATCTTTGTACCACCACAAGTGGAATCTGGATCTGTTCTACACACACAACCAATACCAACGATTTCATTGTCAAGTATCATATGTACTTTCTCCCCAGATTCAAAGTCCATCCTGTAAGTAAAAAGATTACATTGTTAAATCCATAGTTATAGAAAAATACTCTTCAAACCAAAAATCATGCTACAACATGAAAAAGGTTTGCATAGGTTGGACAAGTGGTGAACCTTGAGACCAAATCCTCCTTGCTATATTAATGGAAGCAAGGTTGGACAAGTGGTGGACCTTGAAACCAAAGCCTCTTTGCTATATGAGAGCATAGGTTGGACAAGTGGTGGACCTAGTTGTAATACCCACTGCCACCTATCAACTACTATAGGACTATGCTTTCCAATGTCCAAGTATCCCTTGAGTCTTTCAAGGTTGAACACGCGGTGGACCTTGAAACAAAAATCCCCTTTCTATATCAGAGCATAGCTTGGACAAGTGGTGGACCTAGTTATAATGCCCAATATCCAAGGTGAAATACCTTAGGACTTTGCTACCTTGCTTGCCAATGTTTACGTAGCCCCTCATTTCTTTAATGGAAGTAAGGTTGGACAAGTGGTGGACCTTGAAAGCAAAGCCTCTTTGCTATATAAGAGCATAGGTTGGACCTAGTTTTAATACCCACTGCCACCTATCAACTACTATAAGACTATGCTTTCCAATGTCCAAGTATCCCTTGAGTCTTTCAAGGTTGAACACGTGGTGGACCTTGAAACCAAAATCCCCTTTCTATATTAGAAAGGTTGAACACATGGTGGACCTTTAAACGAAAATCCCCTTTCTTTATCAGAGCATAGCTTGGACAAGTGGTGGACCTAGTTATAATGCCCAATATCCAAGGTGAAACACCTTAGAACCTTGCTACCTTGCTTGCCAATGTTTACGTAGCCCCTCATTTCTTTAATGGAAGCAAGGTTGGACAAGTGGTGGACCTTGAAAGCAAAGCCTCTTTGCGATATGAGAGCATAGGTTGGACCTAGTTGTAATACCCACTGCCACCTATCAACTACTATAGGACTATGCTTTCCAATGTCCAAGTATCCCTTGAGTCTTGCAAGGTTGAACACGTGGTGGACCTTGAAACCAAAATCCCCTTTCTATATTAGAAAGGTTGAACACATGGTGGACCTTTAAACAAAAATCCCCTTTCTTTATCAGAGCATAGCTTGGACAAGTGGTGGACCTAGTTATAATGCCCAATATCCAAGGTGAAACACCTTAGAACCTTGCTACCTTGCTTGCCAATGTTTACGTAGCCCCTCATTTCTTTAATGGAAGCAAGGTTGGACAAGTGGTGGACCTTGAAAGCAAAGCCTCTTTGCGATATGAGAGCATAGGTTGGACCTAGTTGTAATACCCACTGCCACCTATCAACTACTATAGGACTATGCTTTCCAATGTCCAAGTATCCCTTGAGTCTTGCAAGGTTGAACACGTGGTGGACCTTGAAACCAAAATCCCCTTTCTATATTAGAAAGGTTGAACACATGGTGGACCTTTAAACGAAAATCCCCTTTCTTTATCAGAGCATAGCTTGGACAAGTGGTGGACCTAGTTATAATGCCCAATATCCAAGGTGAAACACCTTAGAACCTTGCTACCTTGCTTGCCAATGTTTACGTAGCCCCTCATTTCTTTAATGGAAGCAAGGTTGGACAAGTGGTGGACCTTGAAAGAAAAGCCTCTTTGCGATATGAGAGCATAGGTTGGACCTAGTTGTAATACCCACTGCCACCTATCAACTACTATAGGACTATGCTTTCCAATGTCCAAGTATCCCTTGAGTCTTGCAAGGTTGAACACGTGGTGGACCTTGAAACCAAAATCCCCTTTCCATATCAGAGCATAGCTTGGACAAGTGGTGGACCTAGTTATAAAGCCCCTCCTTTCTTTAATGGAAGAAAGGTTGGAAAAGTGGTGAATCTTGAAACCCAAACCCTTTGGCTATATATAGAGGATATCTTGGACAAGTGGTGGGCTTAGTTGTAGTATCCAATGTCCAAGGTCCAAGGTGAACTATGTAAAGACCTTACTTCCAAAAACAAAGTCGTACAAGTGGTTCTCCTTGAAACCAAAACCTCCTTAGTGTATTAGAACATAGCTTGGAGAAGTGGTGGACTTAGTTGTAATGGTGAATGTCCAAAGCAAACTATTATAGGACCTTGCTTCCCAAATCAAGTTTGGACAAGTGGTGGATCTTGAAACCAAAACCCCCTTACTCTATTAGAGCATAGCTTAGATAAGTGGTGGACCTAGCTGCCATGGAAAATGTTCAATCTGAACTGCTGCAAGACCTTGCTATTAAATGTCTAAGTAGAGCTAGCTTCTTTAATGGAATCAAGGTTGGGAAAGTGGTGCATCTTGAAACCAAAAGCCCTTTATTGTATTAGAGCATAGCTTGGACAAGTGAGGGACCTAGTTTTAATGTGTGATGTCCAAAGAAAAGTATTACAAGACCTTGCTTTCCAATATTTGAATTGGTCAAGTGGTTAAAACTAAGTATAAAACTTTGACCATTTTCTTTTCGAATTGCCAAAAAGCTAGTTTTAGACACCCCTAAATGAAAATGGTTTAGGGTGGCCTTAAACAATGTTTTTTCAAAGACTTGAACAAAAGGGTTGTTGAAGAGTAATGACAATTTATTGTGGCTTGAAGTGCCTGAGTATGTGAAAACAAGCCTAGGTTTTCCACGAGGCAAAAGGTGACATAATAAGAACATTGGAAAGTTAGGATTGACCATGTGGCCTAAACTTTGGCAAGTGAAGTGGTGGCCAAGTTTTGTGGCACAGTGTGCACTTGGTCCTATATGTGTTGACCACTTGGCTAAATCTAGGACCATAAGGCCAAACCTTTGGCACCTTAAATATAGTATGGGACATAATCTAGAACTGCTATAGTAAATTAGTAGTATAGCTAATATGTTAATATTTGTATTATATTTAAGTATATGCTAATATAATTTATGTTCAAAATTTCACTAATGAAGAATGTTCCCATTTAGCACTCCAGATGCGGGGTCTTAGGGCAATGCCACAATGGGGTGACAAGGCAGCGCTTCCACGTGAGGTTTGGGGGTAGCGCTCTTGATGGGGATGTGGAATATAGCGCTCTCGATGGCGGGGCTTGGGAGGTTGATTTTGGGATATTGTTCTGAGCGGGGTCCTGGGGCAGCGCCCCAGGCGGGGTCCGGGGCAGCGCCCCGGGCGGGGTCAAGGGGCGGCAGCCCTTGTCGCCTCCCGGCGCGACTGCCGGGCGGGGTCGAGGGCAGCGCCCCCGCGGGGCTAGGGGCAGCGCCCAAAGATTTTTTTTTTTTTTAAGTGAATTCCTAGTATAGAGTTATGCATGTTTTTCATATTTTCAACCATGATTTCTTTAATTTTGGCCGTGTGAATTGGTTAATTTTTTATATTGCTTTTGTTTTTTTTAATCCTATGATAAAACATGGACTTGTAGCATACGTGGCATTCTAATAAACCCTATCAAGATTAGGCACACAGAGAGCGCACGAGAAACGCACACAGAGAAAGCAGGCGAGCAGCAAAAACACAGAAAGCGCACACGGATCGCACACAGTTGGAGTATACGCGCGCGTAGAGGAGCAAGCTCGGCATCGTACACAACACACAGGTGGAGTGCACAGGATTGAAAGTTCGCGCACAAGACAAAGAAACATCAGCGTACACAACGCTTTCCAGAAGGGCAGGATCGGGCAGTCTTCTCAGGAGACATTGCACACCTCACGAATAGAGAAAAAACAGGTATTTCTCTCTCTCTCACTCTCTGTCTTTCTCCATATAGAGAAGATGGTTCTCTGTAACTCTTCTTGCACACACACTCTCTCGTCAAAAGACAGAGATACATAGTTTAAACGTATCCCCGCACACATACACATATTCCCACACATCGTCTTCCTCTCTTCCACATACATAACCACAGTGAAATCTGTTATCTTGCTGTCTCTCTCTTGAAAATACATGCACATATTCCCACACATCGTCTTCCTCACTTCCACATACATAACCACAATGAAATCTGTTATCTTGTTGTCTCTCTCTTGAAAATACATGCACATATTCCCATACATCGTCTTCCTCTCTTCCACATACATAAACACAGTGAAATCTGTTATCTTTCTCTCTCCTCTCTCTAAAAAACAGTTATTTATCTCTCTCTCTCTCTCTATCTATCTATCTCTGTATTTTCTATCTCTCTCTTGAAAATACATGCTCATGTATGTGTGCGTCTGTGTTATCTATGTGTATGTATGTATATTTGTGTTATTTCATTGTAATACTCATACATAATGCAGATACACAATTACACTTAATTACGATATGCACACATAGTATATATACATACATAAATATCACAAATAACTAACACATTGTAATACTAGTAAAATTGAATGGAAGACTTACTTGCGTGATCTGTTAAAGTCGATTCTTGTAGCGAGTTCTGGATGTATGCTGAGCTGATTTTCCTCTAATCCATTTGTAGATATGATTGTAACTTCTGTTTCTCAAAAATAGTAGTGTTGTTTAGTGATACACCTAATGGACATAAATGGTTTAAACTAGGACATGTAGACCAAAAATACGTGTATTTCTTTGGATGAATATATACACTTTTTGGTGACCCTTACCACAAGTGGTGGACCTTAAGACCAATGGACTATAAGGACCTCCAAACAATACCTTGTACACTCAATCCTTCTTGGTATCTAGGTTGGACAAGTGGTGGACCTTGTTCAAATTCTCTAACCACTCTCTCTAACATGGTGACATAATTTAGGTGTGATAAATTCATATCTATGCAAACTAATATCAGTTTAGGCTTGTTAATTTGAATTTGTTTGAATTTATGTACAATATAATGATTTGAGGTTTGCATATTTGAATTTAGGTGGTATAATGATATCTTTTTGTGGTAAACTTGAATTTAAAATCAATTTTGCGTAGAATATTTTAAATTTAAGTAGTAAAATTTAAATTTTTATAAAAAAGTTTGAATTTTAAAATTTGGGCGGGATAGTTTAAAATTTAGGCGGGATATTTAAGATTTGGGAGGGATATTTTAAATTTAGGCGGGAAGGTTTTGAATTTATAGCGAGATCTCCCTTACATAAGAGAGTATAGGTTGGACAAGTGGTGGACCTTCAAGCTAGAGCATCCATGCTACTGGACATGATAGGTAGGGAATCTAGTTGAATATTGTATGTATAATATATATGTAATAGATCTAGCTTGGACAAGTGGTGGACCTTGGAATAAAACCCCATGTAAAACATATCATGCACATTCCAAGTGGTCAAAAAAAATATCATTTAGAATATAGCCTTATAGGTTGGACAAGTGGTGGACCTTAACACCCAGATATTCTTCATATAATGACATAGCGTGGAAAACTGGTGAATCTTGAGACCAAACCATGCTACTAGCGATAATAGCTTGGACAAGTGGTGGACCTTGAAAGTAAACCCCCCATCTACGAAATATCGTGGGTTTAAGGTATTTCGATGGAGCCTAGCATCTTGGAGACATCGTGCATCTTGCTTCTCTTCATGTTTCAATGGAGCCTATCTTGGACAAATGGTGGAGCATCCTTCTCTCCATGTTTCAATGGACCCTAGCTTGGACAAGTGGTGGACCTTTACTTCTCTCTATTATTCAATAGAGTTAGCTTGGACAAGTGGTGGACCTTGGAACCAAACCCCCATTTAAAACCTATCATGGTCACTCCAAGTGGTGAGAAAGAATAACCTTTAAGATATAGCCTTATAGGTTGGACAAGTGGTGGACCTTAACACGCGCATATTCTTAATTTAATGACATAGAGTGGAAAAGTGGTGAATCTTGAGACCAAACCACTCAGGCTACTAGCAATAATAGCTTGGACAAGTGGTGGACCTTGACTGTAAACCCCTCATCTACGACATATCGTGGGTTTAATGTTTTTCGATGGAGCCTAGCATCTTGGAGACATGGTGCACCTTGATTCTCCTCATGTTTCAATGGAGCCTACCTTGCACAAATGGTGGAGCGTCCTTCTCTCCATGTTTCAATGGACCCTAGCTTAGACAAGGGGTGGACCTTTGCTTCTCTCTATGTTTCAATAGAGTTAGCTTGGACAAGTGGTGGACCTTGGAACCAAACCCCCATGTAAAACCTATCATGGTCACTCCAAGTAGTAAGAAAGAATAACCTTTAAGATGTAGCCTTATAGGTTGGACAAGTGGTGGACCTTAACACCCACATATTCTTAATAAAAGTGGTGAATCTTGAGACCAAACCACTCAGGCTACTAGCAACAATAGCTTGGACAAGTGGTGGACCTTGAATGTAAACCCCTCATCTACGAAATATCGTGGGTTTAATGTATTTTGATGGAGCCTAGCATCTTGGAGACATGGTGCAGCTTGCTTCTCGTCATGTTTCAATGGAGCCTATCTTGGACAAATGGTGGAGCATCCTTCTCTCCATGTTTCAATGGACCCTAGCTTGGACAAGTGGTGGACCTTTACTTCTCTCTATTATTCAATAGAGTTAGCTTGGACAAGTGGTGGACCTTGGAACCAAACCCCCATTTAAAACCTATCATGGTCACTCCAAGTGGTGAGAAAGAATAACCTTTAAGATATAGCCTTATAGGTTGGACAAGTGGTGGACCTTAACACCCAGATCTTCTTAATATAATGACATAGAGTAGAAAAGTGGTTAATCTTGACATCAAACCACTCATGCTACTAGTGATAATAGGTTGGACAAGTGGTGGACCTTGAATGTAAACCCCTCATCTACGACATATCGTGGGTTTAATGTTTTTCGATGGAGCCTAGCATCTTGGAGACATGGTGCACCTTGATTCTCCTCATGTTTCAATGGAGCCTACCTTGCACAAATGGTGGAGCGTCCTTCTCTCCATGTTTCAATGGACCCTAGCTTAGACAAGGGGTGGACCTTTGCTTCTCTCTATGTTTCAATAGAGTTAGCTTGGACAAGTGGTGGACCTTGGAACCAAACCCCCATTTAAAACCTATCATGGTCACTCCAAGTGGTGAGAAAGAATAACCTTTAAGATATAGCCTTATAGGTTGGACAAGTGGTGGACCTTAACACGCGCATATTCTTAATTTAATGACATAGAGTGGAAAAGTAGTGAATCTTGAGACCAAACCACTCAGGCTACTAGCAATAATAGCTTGGACAAGTGGTGGACCTTGACTGTAAACCCCTCATCTACGACATATCGTGGGTTTAATGTTTTTCGATGGAGCCTAGCATCTTGGAGACATGGTGCACCTTGATTCTCCTCATGTTTCAATGGAGCCTACCTTGCACAAATGGTGGAGCGTCCTTCTCTCCATGTTTCAATGGACCCTAGCTTAGACAAGGGGTGGACCTTTGCTTCTCTCTATGTTTCAATAGAGTTAGCTTGGACAAGTGGTGGACCTTGGAACCAAACCCCCATGTAAAACCTATCATGGTCACTCCAAGTAGTAAGAAAGAATAACCTTTAAGATGTAGCCTTATAGGTTGGACAAGTGGTGGACCTTAACACCCACATATTCTTAATAAAAGTGGTGAATCTTGAGACCAAACCACTCAGGCTACTAGCAATAATAGCTTGGACAAGTGGTGGACCTTGAATGTAAACCCCTCATCTACGAAATATCGTGGGTTTAATGTATTTCGATGGAGCCTAGCATCTTGGAGACATGGTGCAGCTTGCTTCTCGTCATGTTTCAATGGAGCCTATCTTGGACAAATGGTGGAGCATCCTTCTCTCCATGTTTCAATGGACCCTAGCTTGGACAAGTGGTGGACCTTTGTTTCTCTCTATGTTTCAATAGAGTTAGCTTGGACAAGTGGTGGACCTTGGAACCAAACCCCCATGTAAAACCTATCATGGTCACTCCAAGTGGTAATAAAGAATAACCTTAAAGATGTAGCCTTATAGGTTGGACAAGTGGTGGACCTTAACACGCGCATATTCTTAATATAATGACATAGAGTGGAAAAGTGGTGACTCTTGAGACCAAACCACTCAGGCTACTAGCAATAATAGCTTGGACAAGTGGTGGACCTTGAATGTACACCCCTCATCTACGACATATCGTGGGTTTAATGTTTTTCAATGGAGCTTAGCATCTTGGAGACATGGTGCACCTTGCTTCTCCTCATGTTTGAATGGAGCCTACCTTGGACAAATGGTGGAGCATCCTTCTCTCCATGTTTCAATGGACCCTAGCTTAGACAAGGGGTGGACCTTTGCTTCTCTCTATGTTTCAATAGAGTTAGCTTGGACAAGTGGTGGACCTTGGAACCAAACCCCCATGTAAAACCTATCATGGTCACTCCAAGTAGTAAGAAAGAATAACCTTTAAGATGTAGCCTTATAGGTTGGACAAGTGGTGGACCTTAACACCCACATATTCTTAATAAAAGTGGTGAATCTTGAGACCAAACCACTCAGGCTACTAGCAATAATAGCTTGGACAAGTGGTGGACCTTCAATGTAAACCCCTCATCTACGAAATATCGTGGGTTTAATGTATTTCGATGGAGCCTAGCATCTTGGAGACATGGTGCAGCTTGCTTCTCGTCATGTTTCAATGGAGCCTATCTTGGACAAATGGTGGAGCATCCTTCTCTCCATGTTTCAATGGACCCTAGCTTGGACAAGTGGTGGACCTTTGTTTCTCTCTATGTTTCAATAGAGTTAGCTTGGACAAGTGGTGGACCTTGGAACCAAACCCCCATGTAAAACCTATCATGGTCACTCCAAGTGGTAATAAAGAATAACCTTAAAGATGTAGCCTTATAGGTTGGACAAGTGGTGGACCTTAACACGCGCATATTCTTAATATAATGACATAGAGTGGAAAAGTGGTGACTCTTGAGACCAAACCACTCAGGCTACTAGCAATAATAGCTTGGACAAGTGGTGGACCTTTAATGTACACCCCTCATCTACGACATATCGTGGGTTTAATGTTTTTCAATGGAGCTTAGCATCTTGGAGACATGGTGCACCTTGCTTCTCCTCATGTTTGAATGGAGCCTACCTTGGACAAATGGTGGAGCATCCTTCTCTCCATGTTTCAATGGACCCTAGCTTAGACAAGGGGTGGACCTTTGCTTCTCTCTATGTTTCAATAGAGTTAGCTTGGACAAGTGGTGGACCTTGGAACCAAACCCCCTGTAAAACCTATCATGGTCACTCCAAGTAGTAAGAAAGAATAACCTTTAAGATGTAGCCTTATAGGTTGGACAAGTGGTGGACCTTAACACCCACATATTCTTAATAAAAGTGGTGAATCTTGATACCAAACCACTCAGGCTACTAGCAGTAATAGCTTGGACAAGTGGTGGACCTTGAATGTAAACCCCTCATCTACGAAATATCGTGGGTTAATGTATTTCGATGGAGCCTAGCATCTTGGAGACATGGTGCAGCTTGCTTCTCGTCAAGTTTCAATGGAGCCTATCTTGGACAAATGGTGGAGCATCCTTCTCTCCATGTTTCAATGGACCCTAGCTTGGACAAGTGGTGGACCTTTGTTCTCTCTATGTTTCAATAGAGTTAGCTTGGACAAGTGGTGGACCTTGGAACCAAACCCCATGTAAAACCTATCATGGTCACTCCAAGTGGTAATAAAGAATAACCTTAAAGATGTAGCCTTATAGGTTGGACAAGTGGTGGACCTTAACACGCACATATTCTTAATATAATGACATAGAGTGGAAAAGTGGTGAATCTTGAGACCAAACCACTCAGGCTACTAGCAATAATAGCTTGGACAAGTGGTGGAATTTGAATGTACACCCCCTCATCTACGAATATCGTGGGTTTAATGTTTTTCAATGGAGCTTAGCATCTTGGAGACATGGTGCACCTTGCTTCTCCTCATGTTTCAATGGAGCCTATCTTGGACAAATGGTGGAGCATCCTTCTCTCCATGTTTCAATGGACCCTAGCTTAGACAAGGGTGGACCTTTGCTTCTCTCTATGTTTCAATAGAGTTAGCTTGGACAAGTGGTGGACCTTGGAACCAAACCCCCATGTAAAACCTATCATGGTCACTCCAAGTAGTAAGAAAGAATAACCTTTAAGATGTAGCCTTATAGGTTGGACAAGTGGTGGACCTTAACACCACAATTCTTAATAAAGTGGTGAATCTTGAGACCAAACCACTCAGGCTACTAGCAATAATAGCTTGGACAAGTGGTGTGGACCTTCAATGTAAACCCCTCATCTACGAAATATCGTGGGTTTAATGTATTTCGATGGAGCCTAGCATCTTGGAGACATGGTGCAGCTTGCTTCTCTCTCATGTTTCAATGGATCCTATCTTGGACAAATGGTGGAGCATCCTTCTCTCCATGTTTCAATGGACCCTAGCTTGGACAAGTGGTGGACCTTTGTTTCTCTCTATGTTTCAATAGAGTTAGCTTGGACAAGTGGTGGACCTTGGAACCAAACCCCATGTAAAACCTATCATGGTCACTCCAAGTGGTAAGAAAGAATAACCTTTAAGATGTAGCCTTATAGGTTGGACAAGTGGTGGACCTTAACACGATATTCTTAATATAATGACATAGAGTGGAAAAGTGGTGAATCTTGAGACCAAACCACTCAGGCTACTAGCAATAATAGCTTGGACAAGTGTGGACCTTGAATGTAAACCCCTCATCTACGACATATCGTGGGTTTAATGTTTTTCGATGGAGCCTAGCATCTTGGAGACATGGTGCAGCTTGCTTCTCCTCATGTTTCAATGGAGCCAACTTGGACAAATGGTGGAGCATCCTTCTCTCCATGTTTCAATGGACCCTAGCTTAGACAAGGGGTGGACCTTTGCTTCTCTCTATGTTTCAATAGAGTTAGCTTGGACAAGTGGTGGACCTTGGAACCAAACCCCGATGTAAAATCTATCATGGTCACTCCAAGTAGTAAGAAAGAATAACCTTTAAGATGTAGCCTTATAGGTTGGACAAGTGGTGGACCTTAACACCCACATATTCTTAATAAAAGTGGTGAATCTTGAGACCAAACCCAGGCTACATGCTACTATAATAATAGGTTGGACAAGTGGTGGACCTTGAATGTAAACCCCTCATCTACGAATATCATGGGTTTAATGTATTTCGATGGAGCCTAGCATCTTGGAGACATGGTGCAGCTTGCTTCTCTTCATGTTTCAATGGAGCCTATCTTGGACAAATGGTGGAGCATCCTTCTCTCCATGTTTCAATGGACCCTAGCTTGGACAAGTGGTGGACCTTTGTTTCTCTCTATGTTTCAATAGAGTTAGCTTGGACAAGTGGTGGACCTTGGAACCAAACCCCCATGTAAAACCTATCATGGTCACTCCAAGTGGTAATAAAGAATAACCTTTAAGATGTAGCCTTATAGGTTGGACAAGTGGTGGACCTTAACATGCGCATATTCTTAATATAATGACATAGAGTGGAAAAATGGTGAATCTTGAGACCAAACCACTCAGGCTACTACCAATAATAGCTTGGACAAGTGTTGGACCTTGAATGTAAACCCCTCATCTACGAATATCATGGGTTTAATGTTTTTCGATGGAGCCTAGCATCTTGGAGACATGGTGCACCTTGATTCTCTTCATGTTTCAATGGAGCCTACCTTGGACAAATGGTGGAGCATTCTTCTCTCCATGTTTCAATGGACCCTAGCTTAGACAAGGGGTGGACCTTGCTTCTCTCTATGTTTCAATAGAGTTAGCTTGGACTAGTGGTGGACTTGGAACCAAACCCCCATGTAAAACCTATCATGGTCACTCCAAGTAGTAAGAAAGAATAACCTTTAAGATGTAGCCTTATAGGTTGGACAAGTGGTGGGGACCTTAACACCCACATATTCTTAATAAAAGTGGTGAATCTTGAGACCAAACCACTCAGGCTACTAGCAATAATAGCTAGGGATAACCATTAAGATATAGTCTTTCAAGGGGTGAGAAAGAATAACCATTAAGATATAGTCTTATAGTTGGACAAGTGGTGGACCTTAACACCCAAATATTCTTAATATAATGATAGAGAGTGGAAAAGTGGTGAATCTTGAGAGCAAACCACTCATGCTACTAGCGATAATAGTTGGACAAATTGTTGATCTTGAATGTAAACTCCCCATGTACAAAATAACGTGGGTTTAAGGTATTTCGATGGAGTCTAGAATCTTGGAGATATGGTGCAGCTTGCTTCTCTTCATGTTTCAATGGAGTCTATCTTGGACAAATGGTGGAGCATCCTTCTCTCCATGTTTCAATAGACCCTAGCTTAGACAAGTGGTGGACCTTTGCTTCTCTCTATGTTTGAATAGAGTTAGCTGGGACAAGTGGTGGACCTTGGAACCAACCCCCCATGTAAAAACTTTCATGGTCACTCCAAGTGGTCAGAAAGAATAACCATTAAGATATAGTCTTATAGGTTGGACAAGTGGTGGACCTTAATACCCAAATATTCTTAATATAATAACACAGAGTGAAAAAGTGGTGAATCTTGAGACCAAACCCCTCATGCTACTAGCGTTAATAGGTTGGACAACTGGTGGACCTTGAATGTAAACCTTCCATGTTTCAATAGAGTTAGCTTCGACAAATGGTGGAGCATCCTTCTCTCCATGTTTCAATGGAGCCTAGCTTGGACAAGTGGTGGACCTTTTGCTTCTCTCTATGAGAAGAATAAAGTTAGCTTGGATAAGTGGTGGACCTTGGAACTAAACCCCTATGTAAAACATATCATGGACATTTCAAGTGGTGAGAAAGAATACCCTTTAAGATATACGCTTATAGGTTGGACAAGTGGTCGACTTAACACCTAGATCTTCTTTATATAATGACATAGAGAGTGTGAAAAGTGGTGAATCTTGAGACCAAACCACTCATGCTACTAGGGATAATAGCTTGGAAAAGTGACTGACCTTGACGTTAAACCCCACATGTAAACAATATCGTGGGTTTAAGGTATTTCAATGGATGCTAGAATCTTGGAGACATGGTGCAACTTGCTTCTTTTCATGTTTCAATGAAGCCTATCTCCACCAATGGGGGATCATCCTTCTCTAAATGTCTCAGTGGAGCCTAGCTTGGACAAGTGGTGGACCTTTGCTTCTCTCTATGTTCCATAGAGTTAGCTTGGACAAGTGGTGGACCTTGAAACCAAACCCCCATGTAAAACATTCATGGTCATTCCAAGTGGTGAGAAATAATACCCTTTAAGATCTAGCCTTATAGGTTGGACAAGTGGTCGACCTTAGAACCTAGATCTTCATAATATAACGACATAGAGTGGAAAAGTGGTAAATCTTGAGACCCAACCACTAGTGCTACTAGGGATAATAGCTTGGAAAAGTGACTGACCTTGACGTTAAACCCACATGTAAACAATATCGTGGGTTTAAGGTATTTCAATGGATCCTAGAATCTTGGAGACATGGTGCAGATTGCTTCCCTTCATGTTTCAATGGAGCCTATCTTGGACAAATGGTGGAGCATCCTTCTCTCCATGCTTCAATGGAGCCTAGCTTGGACAAGTGGTGGACCTTCGCTTCTCTCTATGTTTCAATAGAGTTAGCTTGGACAAGTGGTGGGCCTTGGAACCAAACTCCCATGTAAAACCTATCTTGGTAACTCCAAGTGGTGAGAAAGAATAAAGTTTAAGATATGGCCTTATAGGTTGGACAAGTGTGTGGACCTTAGCACCCATATATTCTTAATAGAATGACATAGAGTGGAAAAATGTGAATCTTGAGACCAAACCACTCATGCTACTAGAGATAATAGGTTGGACAAGTGGTGGACCTTGAATGTAAACCCCCCATGTACAAAATATCATGGGTTTGAGGTATTTCAATGGAGCCTAGCATCTTGGAGACATGGTGTAGCTTGCTTCTCTTCATGTTTCAATGGAGTGTATCTTGGACAAATGGTGGAGCATCCTTCTCTCCATGTTTCAATGGACCCTAGCTTGGACAAGTGGTGGACCTTTGATTCTCTCTATGTTTCAATAGAGTTAGCTTGGACAAGTGGTGGACCTTGAAACAAAACCCCCATGTAAAACCTATGCTGGTCCACTCCAAGTGGTGAGAAAGAATAACCCTTAAGATATAGCCTTATAGGTTGGACAAGTGGTGGACCTTAACACCCAAATATTCTTAATATAATGATAGAGTGAAAAGTGGTGAATCTTGAGACCAAACCACTCATGCTACTAGCGTTAATAGGTTGGACAAGTGGTGGACCTTGAATGTAAACCCCCCATGTTTCAATAGAGTTAGCTTCGACAAATGGTAGAGGATCCTTCTCTCCATGTTTCAATGGAGCCTAGCTTGGACAAGTGGTGGACCTTTGTTTCTTCTATGTTTCAATAGAGTTAGCTTGGAGAGGTGGTGGACCTTGGAGCCAAACCCCATGTAAAACATATCATGGACATTTCAAGTGGTGAGAAAGAATACCCTTTAAGATATACCCTTATAGGTTGGACAAGTGGTCGACCTTAACACCCAGATCTTCTTAACGTAATGACATAGAGTGGAAAGTGGTGAATCTTCAGACCAAACCACTCATGCTACTAGAGATAATAGGTTGGACAAGTGGTGGACTTGAATGTAAACTCCCCATGTACAAAATATCATGGGTTTAAGGTATTTCAATGGATCTTAGCATCTTGGAGACATGGTGCAGCTTGCTTCTCTTCATGTTTCAATGGAGCCTATCTTGGACAAATGGTGGAGCATCCTTCTCTCCATGTTTCAATGGACCCTAGCTTAGACAAGGGTGGACCTTTGCTTCTCTCTATGTTCAATAGAGTTAGCTTGGACAAGTGGTGGAACTTGGAACAAAAACCCCCATGTAAAACCTATCATGGTCATTCCAGTGGTGAGAAAGAATACCCTTTAAGATATAGCCTTATAGGTTGGACAAGTGGTGGACCTTAACACCCAGATCTTCTTAATATAATGACATAGAGTAGAAAAGTGGTTAATCTTGACATCAAACCACTCATGCTACTAGTGATAATGGTTGGACAAGTGGTGGACCTTGAATGTAAACCCCCCATGTACGAAATATCATGGGTTTAAGATATTTCAATGGAGCCTAGCATTTTGGAGACATGGTGCAGCTTGCTTCTCTTCATGTTTCAATCAACCTGGCTGGGACAAAGGTGGAGCATCCTTCTCTCCATGTTTCAATGGAGCTAGCTTGACAAGTGGTGGACCTTTGATTCTCTCTATGTTTCAATAGAGTTAGCTTGGACAAGTGGTGGACCTTGGAACCGTACCCCTATGTAAAACCCATCATGTGCATTCCAAGTGGTGGTAAATAATACCATTTAGATATAGCCTTATAGTTGGACAAGTGGTGGACCTTTAACACCCAGATCTTCTTAATATATGACATAGAGTGGAAAAGCGGTTTGAATCTTGAGACCAAACCACTCATGCTACTAGGGATAATAGGTTGGACAAGTGGGGGACCTTGAATTTAAACCCCACATATACAAAATATCATGGGTTTAAGGTATTTCAATGGAGCCTAGCATCTCAAAGACATGGTGCATCTTGTTTCTCTTCATGTTTCAATGGAGCCTATTTGGACAAATGGTGGAGCATCCTTCTCTCCATGTTTCAATGGACCCTAGATTGGACAAGTGGTGGACCTTTGCTTCTTCTATGTTTCAATATAGTTAGCTATATTAGACAATTAGTAGACCTCAATCTCTCCATGTTGTCTAGAGCTAAGCTTGGACAAGTGTGGACCTTACTTCTCCCTTCCTAGTTTACTAGCTTAAATGATCACTATGTATACTTTGCTTAGATCTAGCTTGAACAAGTGGTGGAACTTGTATTCACACAAACTTAATCCATTACAAAAAAGTATATGTTAAAATAACATTTGGTTTTTTTTGTTTCAGGAAAGATGGCTCCAAAAAAACAGGTTGCAAGGGTTGCTGTCTCAGTTGACTATACTTGCAATGATCTTAGGAAAATGGTATTTTGGACATACATGGTATAGAGGGTGCACAATTTCATAAGGTGCATCTATTTATTGCCAAAAAGGATATGACAGCTTGTTTGAAGATGTTGGACAAGTTGTGGAAGCAATCTGTCTCTGTAGTTGATAGTCATCCAGAGGTGGAATGCATTGACATTCTAGTTCCAATGAATCTAGAATTTCAACTATCTCCAGGAGCATATGCATTGGAGCCATGTCTAGAAACAAGAAGAGACAATGTTTTCTCGAGGAGATGGAAGTTTGCAGAATCAAATCCAAATATCACAGCAGATCAACTTCAAAGCTCCATCATTGCCACACTACAACGAAAAAAGGTGAAAGCTTCACGACCACCATCCACAAAGAAGCAAGCAAAAGTGCAGAAAGTAGAAGCTAAGCGAACTAGCTCCAATTTTGGATGTAGACAAGGCATCTTTGGCATCCTCATCAACAGAGGGTTCAATGTCAAAGATGAGAATTGTGGATCCAGATGTTTTAGAAGCTGAGGCCATGAAAGGACAAGAAAAAGATACAGGTGGAATGAATAAGTACATAATTATTTTCCTTTCCAATATAGGGAATTTTATATCCCCTATTCAAAATTGTTGGCTTGCTCCTGATCACTATAATGCACGTATTATGGATAAAAAACACGCTGAAAGTGTGTTATTTGGATTTTCACGGAGTACGACCAAGCCTGCAGCATGTGCATATTTGATGCCTGTTCGAAATGCAAAATCAAAGAAGGGGACTCCTTTGGCAGTAGAAGAGGTAGAGGAGCAAAAAATTAAAGATTATCATTATTGGATTCTTGATGGGCAGCATTCAATCTATGCTGCAAAAGTTTTGCTTCACAATGAACAAAACAACAAAGAGATCTTTGAAAGACTGATTAGCGTGTATAAATTTAGAAAGGCTCGCATTGTTGTGAATGCTCCTCCATTTGTTGCAACTGCTATATCTGCCATTGCAAATGAGGAGGCTCAGGCATTGTATGTCAAGCAACCTTACAGCCAAATATTGAGACATTTACGGAGTCAATGGATCTTCTCAGGACGACCACCAAAGGCAGCAAGTGGAATTGCAGAGGGACATGCATCTCGTGCCGGATGGGATGTAAGTTATTTTCTTTGTCTTTTTGATAGTGTTTAATTAACAAATCTTGCTCAATAGTTTAATTATTTCTCTATTTCTTTTCAGGGTTTTCTTCGATTGGCAAGAATGAGTGCAGCAGCAAGTTGGATTGCTAAACAGGCACACATGGTCACCTACTCTGATTTAGTTTATGATTGCTGGATAGAAATCATTGAAAATCTAGAAGAGGAGAATAAGAAACCCCCAACAACTGTATTTAGATATCTTTGTGGCCTTGAGGAATCAGAGGTAAAGACTATTCAAGAAGAGATTAGAGATGAGAAGATTTTACTGTCAAAGAGTGCAAAGGATGGTGATGCAACTGACATGTATGATCGAATCAAGCAGTTGAAGCAAGACAAATTGATTCAAGATGCACTTCTTGAAGGCTTCAACAATTTGAATGAGTCTTCACCATGTAAAGACTGGGAGGAGGTGGTCAAAATGTATAACATCAATGATGTTGTTTATAAAACAATTTTAATGCTATGCGAGGAATGGATCAGATCTAGTTTGACGCGTGGAACAAAGAAAATGGCTTTTCCAGATGGAGCAATAAAATACATGCAATGGGCAATTCACCTTCAAAAGGAGAAAACTGAGCCTAGAGATTTGCCATGGTCAATCTATGTGGTGAGCCTACAAATGGAAGGCAATCTCTACTTGATGCGCCACTTCAATAATAAAGTGCCTATTGGCTTATGTGTTTTAGATATGACAAAAAACGTTGGAGGCAATTTGAAGTGGAGTGAGGAGACATTTAACAATGCTTTGGATGGGATCTTGGCTATTGCTGGAGGGTCAACAGATCCTGGATTTGTCTTTCTTGCATTTGTGGATTTCACTAACTTCACAAAATTGCAATGTGCCTTTCACGCCATGGGAGATAATTGAGCTACCATTGTTGTGGTGCATTGCATCACTTTCCATCAGCTCCTTGCAAAGGAGCAATTCAATTCCTAACAGTTATTGCCTTCTTGGGACAAGGCAATGCATTTGAAGACCTGAGAAGAAGATCAGAGGAACATCCCATGCCAATTGATTGTTCTCTTCTTCAAGTAGCAGATAACGATATGTCAGATTTGCAATATTTGGAGGCCAAAAAAAGAGCTTTGGTCAAGCACTACATTCGTACATATTGTTTTGAAGACCGCAAGCTTGTTGATGTTTTTGGTGATGGCTCCTTGGTTGCACAAGAAGGAATACAACAGAAAAAAGAAGTCATCTGCTTAATTGATAGTGTGGAGGAGGCAAAAAGCATGGAGACCATGCTGCTAGACTTTGTTAAGTCTCATGAAGATATATAGAAAAATGGGCTGGACTTCAACAATCCACTTCGCAATCAGGCGACATTGTGCCTGTTACAGAGGAGTGCTCTCCACAAAGAGAAGAAGAACAACAACAACACCATCCTCTGTCAATGGAGGACTTTTTGGAAATGGAGACACGTATGTTTTGAGTTTCTTGTGCATGTTAGTGTTTCTTGTTACTGATTTGATACTCTTAATGTTAGATTTTGCTTTATATAGTATTGATTGAGCTTGTATTTTTTATCTCAAGCATTCAAGGTTTGAATGTAAATAGTAAATTACTTGAGTTTTTGAATGGTGGATCTGTAGACTAAAACTAAAACATTTAATACTCACAAAGACTTAATTACTTAAGAGCTTGAACTCAATAAGTTTTGGACCTTTTATCAATACCCCCTTGATATGATACATTAGATCGTAGCATGGTTAAATGGTGATGCTTCATAAATTGAACCTAGCTTAGACAGGTGCTGGAGCCTAAATTTAAACTAACCTTGCTAGAAGGGAGCTTATGTTTGGACTTTGAGAGAAATAGCATAAGTAATCAATTAGAGCATAGATTAGACATGTGGTGGTGGCCGGCCTTAGAGACCAAAATCTTAATGAGCTTGGAAAGGTATTTAAGTACTGCAATTTACTTAGTTTTAGTACTCATTAAATGCATAGCTTGACAAAAGGTGGACCTTACATGGATCCTAATTTCAAGAGGTGTGGTAGACCTTCAAAACAAGCTCATATAGCTTGGACATGTGGTAGACCTTGCATGAAGACTAGTTTAGACAAGTGTGGTACACCTTGTAACCAACACCCATTTGTTATATTAGCTTGGACAAGTGGTGGACCTTGCTTTTATGTTTCAATGGAGCATATTTTGGACAGGTGGTAGACCTTGTTTCTCTCCATGCTTCAATGGAGAGAAACTTTAGCTTGGACAAGTGGTGGACCTTGTTTTTATGTTTTAAAGGAGCATATTTCGGACAAGTGGTAGACATAGTTTCTCTCCATGGTTCAATGGAACCCACCTCAGACAAGTGAAGTACCTTGAAACCAAACCCCCATAATACAACCTACTAAATAGGTTGGAAAATTGGTAGGATATGAAACCATCCATGATAGAGCATAGTATAGGTGAAAACGTAGTGGTCCTTATATCAATTACCCATGCATAGCTTGGACAAGTGGTGGACCTTGATTCTCTCTATGTTTCAATGGATCCTATCTTGGACTAGAGATATATCTTACTTAGTTCCATGCTTCAATGGATTGTAGCTTGGATAAGGAGTGGAACTTCAAACAAAACTCCACAGCATAGCATATATTAACAATTCATGGGTTTTATAGAGATTGTCCTGCCTATTTTGGAGAGTTGGTACACCTTTATTCTCCATTCTTCAATGGATCTGAGGTTGGACAAGCGGAGCTGGAGAAGTGGTCAACCTTAAAATGAAACCTCCCATGCTACAACCCATCATAGATCGTATATGTAGTGGACCTTGAAACTCTTTTATGTCCCTAGCTTAGAGAAGCATTGCACTCTTGATTATCTCCATACATGAAGGCAAGGTTGGACAAGTGGTGGACCTTCAAACCAGAATCTCTATGCAATAATAGGCAAGTGGTGGAGCTTGTTTTCTCCCTTGTTCCAATGGAGCCTAGCTTAGACAAACAATGGAGCTTGCTTCTCTCCATGTTTCAATGGATCCTAGCTTAGAAAAGTGGTGGAGCTTTGCTTCTCTCCATGTTCCAATGGACCATAGCTTAGACAAGTGGTAGACCTTGAAAAACACCCCTCGTATACAACATATTATGGGGTTTTCATGTTTCAATGGCTCCTAGCTTGGACAAATGGTAGAGCTTGCTTCTCTTTATGTTTCAATGGATCCAATCTTAGCCAAGGGGTGGACCTTGAAACAAGAATCCCCCCCCCCCATGTACAACGTATTATGGGTTTTGAAAGCACTGGGAGAAAATAATAGCTTTGATAAGTGGTGGACCTTGCTTCTCTCCATGCTTCAATGGAGCCGAGGTTGGACACATGTTGGAGAGAAGATGGTTGCCCATGAAATAAGACCATGCATGCTATAATCAATCATATGTTGTACACATGGTGGACCTTGCAATTGTTTTATATGCCTAACTTGGACAAGTGGAGGACCCTTGATTACCTCCAGATATCAACAACAAGCCAAGTTTGGACAAGTGTAGTACCACCAAACCAGAATCTATATGCTACAATAGAGTATAGGTAGGACACGCGATGAACCTTGATATCAAACCATCCATGCTACTAGAGATGATAGGTTTCACATGTGGTGGAACCTTGTATCAATGTTCTATGTGTAGTTTTTGACTAGTGATAGACCTTGAAACTAATCCCTCTAGGCTACAAGAAAAAAGAGATGGATGAGGAGGCTAGACTACTTTTGTTGCATCAATGCATCCCATGTTACCACATATACTATAGGGTTCTTGGATAAGTGTTGGATCTTGTGTCAATGCTCCATGTCTAGCTTGGACAAGTGGTGGACCTTGGTTCTCTCTATGCTTCAAATGGGCAATAGATTGGAGACACAGTGGCCTTTTTTTTCCAATGATTTTATTTTTTGGAAACCTTGGAGGCACCATGTAAGAGGCACTCTAAGTCTTCCATACAATGGACCTATTGGACTATAAAATAATGATATCTTTCTTTGATATTGTCATTATTTTATGCATAATATTTTCTTCTTTTTGCAGACACAAAGGAGTTAAGTGATATAAAATCTAGATGTATTTCACACTATGATTGGCATGAAGATCCTTTTGGGACACCAACTTTTCCTATTCCCAAAGATGTAATTTTCCATATTAACGGTGTGGATTTTGAAGTGCGACTTTCATGTATTGAAGGAGCTGGTTATGGGCTATTTGTGCATACTACCCTGGAAAGTGGTTTGACTATTCTAAACTATGGAGGGCATAAGTATAGATTTCAAGACTGGAAAAAGATATGCAAAATATTTCCAAGAGCTTATAAATATTCTCTTCTAGAGGATCCAAACATAGAAGAAGAGGAAGATCAATCATACATTATTGGTTGTGTAGAAGAAGGAAACGTGTCGGGCTATATAAATAGTTCTCACAGTACAAATGTCTGTCCCAACGTACGCTATACATTTGATCCAAATTTGCCACCTTGGCATAAATGCACCTCTTCACACATCAAGTCAGAAGAATATGGCCATGTATGCATTGAGACTATTTGTCAAGTTGAAGCAGGAGAAGAGTTGTTTGCTGACTATAACTTTACTTGACATTGTAAAGTATTGTACATGGATGGAAATCTCAAGTACATGCATCATTTTCATTTTTCATGGATGAAATCTCAAGTGAATATAACATTTGATTATTGTTTAGTTTATGCTCAACGAGAATCTAGAGTGCTCTTATGCTTTGTGTGTTGTCTAACATATTTGACTACCTTGGCCATAGAATCTTGATTCTACTCTAGATTTGTGATAAATCTTACCAAAATTTAATCAATGTCTAGGTTGGACAAGTGGTGGGGCTTCAAACATTACTGTCTTAAACAAGTGGAGTTATCTTACTTGAATAAGTGGTGGCCTTTGAATCCAAATCTAAGCCAAATCTCTAATTATTTTCTTGTAGTCTAGGTTGGACATTTGGTGGACCTTGTATCCATGTTTCCTCAACAAGGGTGGCTTTTAGTTTTCACTTTAAGTACTCATCTTTAATAAAGTGTAGGATGGAAAATGTTGAGTTAGTAGATTGTATTTTAGACAAGTGGTGTTTGGTGTACGAATGCTGAAAATGGTTGCAAGGATTCTAACAACGACTTTACCTTAAATAAATTTCTTACTAGGAGTTCTACATATAAATATGGTGAATAAAATTCTAGTGGTTTTGAGATACCATTTGTGTGTGTGTTTTCTTAGATTCACAAACTGGGATGGATAACGCTCCTATGGTTCAGTCAACAACTATAGAATCCATAGATTCTATGGTTTCTAAAGTGCCCAAGATGGATGATATTTCTATACTAGAGTCTAGTGTTGTGCAACTTGAGCAAGCTTCCAATAATGAGAACCAAGAAATCGATGCTTCAAAAATGCAACATACATCAAAAGAGACTGAAAAGTCCACTCACGAGCTATTGCCAATTGGTACTACGTCATGTAGCGTAGATGTTGAGAAATCCATGCTTACAATTATATTGGATTTAAATGGTCTATTGTTGAAACGTTCCCCTCAACCATCCTCACACCACAACTCAGTGCAAATGGATTCAAAAAGATATATTATACTCAGGCCAGGTTGCATCCAATTCTTGAAGACTATTTTACAAAGGTTTAATGTTGCAATTTGGTCGACAGCTACTAGGAATAATGTGTATCAAATCCTTGCAGCACTAAACAACTTAGCTGAGGATACATTGCCTTTCTTTGCAATTTGGTCGCAAGATGTTTGCTACACCGCTCAAACTCAAAAATTGTTTAGACCCGACAATCCAAACGTTGAGGCAATGTTCAAGCCTCTAGCCAAAATTGCCATGGGGTTTGAATGTGATCCACAAAGAACAGTGCTTATTGATGACTCTCCTTACAAGGGATGTATTTCACCAGCAAACAATTGCATTTTTCCACCACAATTTGATGCTGAGAAGATGGTTGACAATATGCTCTTGGAGGAGCTACTGCCATACTTGATTCAGCTTGATGAGAGAAGGGATGTGCGTGATTTAATTGCTTCTAATCGTTATGGACAACCTATAGTGACAAATGATAGTGAATACAAACAAATCATGGAGTATTGGAAGCAGAAAAATGATGTTTGGTCAGCTAAGGTGTTCTTTACAAGAAGAATACCACCTGCAAAAGGTGACAGAGATGAAACTATCATTGAAGATGCAAGTGACACAAGCCACCGCAATGAAATGAGAAGAGCCCAAATACAAGAGATCTTGGCAAAGGAGCGTACACCCATTGAAAGCATGAAGGCGTCACAATTGACCACTTTAGCTAGGCAATTGGGTTGTAACACAAAAGGAGTTTTGAAGGCAACCACAGCAAAGGCTTATATAAATAAGGTGAAAGCTGAGAACAATCTTCTAAGGCTGGATAGAAAGCAACCCTAAGGTACTAGTGACATGTCATATATTCTTGATACACATGCTTGAACACTCATGTGCATGGTATCTAACAAATCTTTCTTTTTATTCCTTCTTGCAGGATCTTACAAAGGATACTACTAGATGGAGCTCAATCAATAGAGATTTTGATATTTTTGCTCAAAATAATGAAGCAGTCACCTACATTTTTTGTTTATCAATTTCTTGAGAGACTTTATTTTAGTTTGTAATCATCAAATGAAATGAAAAGTATCCTTCTTATTAAGATTGTTGATCTTTTTCTTGTTCAAACCTTTCAATTGTGATTTATAGTTTTGTTAGCATGAGATTGTGCTTTTTTAGTTTGAAAAAAACTGTCAAAGATCCAAGTCTTTTTGGCTTTACTTAAGTTATTAATTGTGAAAGATCCAAGTTTTTTTGCTTTACTTAAGTTATTGATTGCCTATGTAATAGTCCTTAAAACAATATCGGATGGCTTTCTTGCTCCCATGTCTCACATTGGTCTTTAGGTAAGACAAGTGGTGACCTTGAAAGTATGGTCTCATATCTCGATCAAGTGAAGAGACATGAAGCTTAAATATCACTACTATGTATCTAGTGTTAAACTCCATCGAGACAAAGACTAGATAGCCAAATTGCAGTCGAGTTTAAGTGAAAAATCCATTTGAGCTAAGGTAAAACTTATAGTGCCTCATTTTTCTAGGATTCTACCCCATCAAGGAAGTTATAATCTAGCACAAACCAATTAAGACTCTTTTGGAGCCTAGATAGGACAATTCGTGGAACTTATGAAACTTATTATTGAGTTAGAGTCTAGTTTAGATAAGCAAAAGATCTTCAAACCAGCACTTGACTCTTACTATTCAATATTCAAAGTCCCTTGAGGCTAACAAATTACATACCCACTTGTAACCTAACTAATGAGTAATTATATAGATCTAAGCAAGTATATATAATGAGTCTTCAAACTAATAATCCAAGGGAAGAGAGTAGCAAGGTCCACTACTTGTCCAAGCTCAGCTCTAGACAACATAGAAAGATGCTAGTTCTACTAATTGTCTAATTATAGGCATGGAGAAATGATAGAAGGTTGACCACTTGTCCAACCTATCATCTCTAGTAAGATGGGAGGTTTGGCCTTAAGATTCACCATGTAACCAACCTATACATCATTGTATTATGAAGAGTAAAAAAGCAAAGCTCCACCACTTGTCCAAGCTAGTTCTAAAATCCACATGGAGATAAGCAAGCTCCACCATTTGTCGAATCTCTCTTCCATTAAAACATGAAAAAACTCATCTATGTTGTACAGGGGGACTTTTTTCCAAGGTCCACCACTTGTCCAAGCTAGGATCCCTAGTAGCACGAGTGGTTTGGTCTCAAGATACACCACTTGTACACTCTATGTCATTATATTAAGAAGAACTATGTATTAAGGTCCACCACTTGTCCAACCTATAAGGTTATATCTTAAATGGTATCCTTTCTCACCACTTGAAATGCCCATGATATGTTTTACACGGGGGTTTCATTCCAAGGTCCACCACTTGTCCAAGCTAACTCTATTCAAACATAGAGAGAAGCAAAGGTCCACCACTTGTCCAAGCTAACTCTATTCAAACATAGAGAGAAGCAAAGGTTCACCACTTGTCAAAGCTAGGCTCCGTTGAAGTATGGAGAGAAGTAACCTCCATCATTTTTCCAAGATAGGTGCCATTCAAACATGGAAAGAATCAAGATCTACCATGTCTCCGAGATTCTAGGCTCCATTGAAACACCCTAAAACCATGATATTTTGTACATGGGGTGTTTACATTCAAGGTCTACCACTTCTCTAACGTATTATACCTAGTAGCATGAGTGATTTGGTCTTAAGATTCACCACTTATCCACTCTATGTCATTATATTAAGAATAACTGGGTGTTAAGGTCCACCACTTGTCCAACCTATAAGGGTATATCTTAAATGGTATCCTTCACCACTTATCAAGGTCCATCACCACTTTTCCAACCTATAAGGTTATATCTTGAATGATATTTTTCCTCATCACTTGTAATGTCCATGCTATGTTTTACAAAGGGGTTTTGTTCCAAGACCCACCACTTGTCCAAGCTAACTCCATCCACCACTTGTCCAAGATAGGCTCCATTGAAACATGGAGAAAGGATGATCCACCATTTCTCCAAGATAGGTTCCATTGAAACATTGAGAGAAGCAATCTCCACCATGTCTCCAAGCTAGGCTCCATTGAAATACCCTAAACCCATAATTTTGTACATGAGGGGTTTACATTCAAGGTCCACCACTTGTCCAACCTATTATCCCTAGTAGCAAGAGTGGTTTGGTCTCAAGATTCACCACTTGTACACTCTATGTCATTATATTAAGAAGAAATATGTGTTAAAGTCCACCACTTGTCCAGCCTATAAGGTTATATTTTAAATAGTATCCTTTCTCACCACTTGAAATGCCCATGATATGTTTTACATGGGGGTTTCATTCCAAGGTCCACCACTTGTCCAAGCTAACTCTATTAAAACATATAGAGAAAGAAAGGTCCACCACTTGTCCAAGCTAGGCTCATTGAAACATGGAGAGAAGGAACCTCCACTGTTTCTCCTAGATAGGCTCCATTGAAACATGGAGAGAAATAAGCTCCACCATGTCTCCAAGTTGCTAGGCTCCATTGAAATACCCAATACCCATAATTTTTTGTACATGGGGGGTTTACATTCAAGGTTCACCACTTGTCCAACCTATTATCCCTAGTAGGTTTGGTCTCATGATTCACCACTTGTCCACTCTATGTCATTATATTAAGAGGAATTAGGTGTTAAGGTCCACCACTTGTCCAACCTATAATGTTATAGCTTGAATGGTATTTTTTCTCACCACTTGTAATGCCCATGACATGATTTACATGGGGGTTTTGTTCCAAGGTACACCACTTGTCCAAGATAAATCTATTGAAACATAGAGAGAAACAAAGGTCCACCACTTTTCCAAGCTAGGCTGCATTGAAACATGGACCTTAATACCAAATTATTTCTAGTAGCATGAGTGATATTTTGTACATGGGGCGTTTACATTCAAGGTCCACCACTTGTCCAACCTATTTCCCTAGTAGGTTTGGTCCCAATTTCACCACTTATCCACTCTATGTCATTATATTAAGAATAATTGGGTGTTAAGGTCCACCACTTGTCCAACCTATAAGGTTATATATTGAATGGTATTTTTTCTCACCACTTGTAATGCCCATGATATGTTTTACATGGGGTTTTTGTTCCAAGGTCCACCACTTTTCCAAGATAACTCTATTTAAACATAGAGAGAAACAAAGGTCCACCACTTGTCCAAGCTAGGCTCCATTGAAACATGGAGAGAATGATGCTGCACCATTTATCCAAGATAGGCTGCATTGAAACATGGAGAGAAGCAAGCTTTACCATGTTTCCAAGCTAGGATCCATTGAAACACTCTAGGGGGTTTTATTTCAAGGCCCACCACTTGTTTAACCTATTATCCCTAGTAGCATGAGTGGTTTGGTTTCAAGATTCACCACTTGTACACTCTATGTCATTATATTGTGTTAAAGTCCACCACTTGTCCAACCTATAAGGTTATATCTTAAATGGTATCCTTTCTCGCCACTTGAAATGCCCATGATATGTTTTACATGGGAGTTTCATTCCAAGATCCACCACTTGTCCAAGCTAACCATATTCAAACATAGAGAGAAACAAAGGTCCACGACTTGTCCAAGCTAGGCTCCATTGAAACATGGAGAGAAGGAACCTCCACCATTTCTCCTAGATAGGCTCCATTAAAACATGGAGAGAAGTAAGTTCCACCATGTCTCCAAGATGCTAGGCTCCATTGAAATACGCAAAACCCATGATATTTTGTACATGGGTGATTTACATTCAAGGTCAACCATTTCTCCAACCTATTATCCCTAGTAGGTTTGGTCTCACAATTCACCACTTTTCCACTATATGTCATTATAATAAGAGGAATTGGGTGCTAAGGTCCACCACTTGTCCAGCCTATAAGGTTATACCTTGAATGGTATTTTTTCTCACCACTTGTAATGCCCATGACATGCTTTACATGGGGGTTTTGTTCCAAGGTTCACCACTTGTCCAAGAAAATTCTATTGAAACATAGAGAGAAACAAAGGTCCACCACTTTTCCAAGCTAGGCTCCATTGAAACATGGACCTTAATACCAAATTATTCCTAGTAGCATGAGTAATATTTTGTACATGGGGGGTTTGCATTCAAGGTCCACCACTTGTCCAACGTACTTTTCCTAGTAGGTTTGGTCGCAAGATTCACCACTTGTCCACTCTATGTCATTATATTAATAATAATTGGGTGTTAAGGTCCACCACTTTTCCAACCTATAAGGTTATATATTGAATGGTATTTTTCTCACCACTTGTAATGTCCATGATATGTTTTACATGGGGATTTTGTTCCAAGGTCCACCACTTGTCCAAGCTAAATCTGTTCAAACATAGAGAGAAACAAACATGCACCACTTGTCCAAGGTAGGCTCCATTGAAACATGGAGAGAATGATGCTCCACCATTTATCCAAGATAGACTCCATTGAAACATGGAGAGAAGTAAGCTCCACCATGTTTCCAAGATGCTAGAGTCCATTGAAATACCCAAAACCCCTGATACTTTGTACATGGGGGGTTTACATTCAAGGTCCACCACTTGTCCAACCTATTATCCCTAGTAGCATGAGTGGCTTGGTCTCAGGATTCACCACTTGTCCACTCTATATCATTATATTAAGAAAAATTGGGTTTCCATATCTAAATGGATCTTTGCTTGGATAAGTGGTAGACCTTGAGACCTAAATACCCATTCTACACTAGAGCATTGGTTAAGCCTTATACACTTCAAGCATACCTTTAACAACAAGTAGTAGTTATTAGTTGACTTAAGTCTAGTTGAACTCCATGGTATTGAGACTAAGAGAGAGTGTAGCATAAAAAAGAGTCAGGATTTTAATTTGACTTTCTTTCTATTAATGAGTAGATCATAGATGGATTTTGGTATCTAATAAAACCTTAGGGTAGACAATGTAAAAATCATGTCTATTGTTGTGTTTGCATTAAGTGTTCTTGTTCTTTAATTTCAGAACCATTACAGAAAAATGGATTGGCTATATGCTGGCATAAATTGAAGAAAACTATTGAATTACCCATCCAACCTCCTCCAAGACCTTGTCCAAGGAATGAATCACCTCCTTATCACCTACCACTTGCTTTCAAGGACATCAAAAGAGTACTTATCTTGGATCTAGAGGGGTTACTTCTCAAGACAGTTGAAATGAAACATGGAGATTCTATGCCATCTTGGGCTCAACACATGCGACTTGTGGAGGACAAAGATGAAGTTTATCATGTGGTGCGACCAGACGCACAAAGTTTTTTGGATTTTTGTGCTGAATACTTTGAGCTATGGATATGGAGTTGCTATAACTTAACAAGGGTGCAACGCATCACACAAAAGTGTTTTCCTGAGCAGTATACCAAGTTCAAGGTGTTTATGAGTAACAAAAATTGCCAAAATCCAAATATCATGTTAGGATTTACAAGGGTTTATCACAAAAATCTGAGTGATATTTGGAAGATATTTGAGGATTTGGATGCAAACAATACCTTAATTTTTGATGACACTCCATATAGGGTGATGTGGAACATGCCAGGGACATATCTTATATTTCCAAAGATGTGGAGGCAAACTTCCGAGCAACTTCAAAACTTCTTGCAGAGAACCATAATTCCATGGTTGGTAGGATGGTTGTATGCAAGAGATAAGAGAGTCTATACATATAACACAATTGTAAATCAGTATAGTGATTCTGAGACAAATTATGTCCTTGGTGTGTACTTGTCAACACGAAAGCATTGAATAAATATGGCTATAAGATGCTTTTTTTATTCTAGTGTGTATCTTTCAACATTTGTATAATTTGATATAGTCTTTTTTTTTTATATAAAAGGTGTGTCAATTTTATGAACACTTGAATGGAGTGCACCCTACTCTAAGGGGACTTCAATGTACTATTGGAGTGCATCCTATTGTAAGGGGACTCTGATGTATTGCTAGAGTGCACCCAAATTTTTGGGGACTCATTTTTTATTTGATTGGGGCCTATGTTGGGTCATATAGTAAAAGAAATTCATTTTTTGTCAATTCATATCGAGGTTGCATTTATTTGGAACTATGAAAGAATTGATGTTTGATGTCAAAATAAAACTTGTAAGTGTGGATCAGAGAATTCATGGACTTTAAATATGTGAGAGGGATCTTTTTCTTGGGCACAAATGTTTGCTTCAAGAATTTTGTCATTACATACTTTATGTGAAAGAGTTTTAGAACCTAAAAGACTTTGAAAACAAAACTATGGAATCTAAGTGCATGTATTCTTGAATGGCTTGAAAGTTGATGTATACATGCATGTCGCCTTGATGAAGATTTAGATCTGACAAGATGGAAAGATATAATTCTTGGACGTTACCTTTGTCAATTTGGTAATAACATATTTAACTTTCTTTTAATATGGGTGGAAAATATATTATATGTGCATTTGGAAAATATATTATTATTTGCATATTTAACTTTCTTTTAATATGGGTGGAAAATATATTATTATGTGCATTTGGAACCTAATTGCTTGACCTTCAAACCAAGATTCCTATGTTATTTTTTCATATACTTTTTATACTGAATTAAGATTGTGGATGCAAGGTCCACCACTTGTTCAAGCTAGATCTAAGAAAGTATATATACTGAGTCTTCAAACTAGTAAACCAAGGGGAGAGAGAAGCAGGGTCCATCACTTGTCCAAGCTCATCTCTAGACAACATAGAGAGATGTTATGTCTACTAATTGTCCAATATAGTCATGGAGAAATGATAGAAGGTTGATCCACTTGTCCAACCTATCATCTCTAGTAAAATGGGAGGTTTGGCCTTAAGATTCACCATGTAACCAACATATACTTCATTGTATTATGAAGAGTAGAAAAGAAAAGCTCCACCACTTGTCTAAGGTAGTTCCAAAATCAACATGGAGAGAAGAAAGCTTCACCATTTGTCCAAGATAGGTTCCATTAAAACATGGAAAACCTCATATATGTTGTACATGGAAGCTTTTTTCCAAGGTCCACCACTTGTCCAAGCTAGGATCCATTAAAACATGGATAGAAACAAGGCTCCACAACTCGTCCAACCTTTATAGCTGCGAAGTGTACCGGTTGTCTAAACTAGGCATGGGAAAATAATAGAAGGTCCACCACTTATCCAATATATTATCTCTAATAGCATGGGAGGTTTGGTCTCAAGATTTAGGAATTGGCTGACCTGTATTTCATTGTATTATGATGAATTTGGTTTTAAAGTCAACTACTTATCCAAGCTATAAGTTTATATCTTGAATGGTATTCCTTCCCATCACTTAGAAAACCAATGATATGTTGTACATGGGAGGGTTTGTTACAAGGTCCACCACTTGTCCAAGCTAGTTTCATTGAAACATGGATGAAGACAAGCTCCACCATTTGTTAAAGCTAGACTCCATTGAAATCTAGAAAATCCATTCTATGTTGTACATGGGGTTTTTGTTTTAAGGTCCAACACTTGTCCAAGCTAAGATCCATTGAAACATGGAGTAGAGAAACACTCCACCACTTGTCCAAGCTAGGCAACATTGATAGTAGTTGGTTTATTTTGAAGATCCACCACGTGTCTAAGCTAACTCTATTGAAACATAGAGAGAAGCAAAGGTCCACCAACTGTTCAAGCTAGGCTCCATTGAAACATGGACAGAAGCAAGCTCCACCATTTCTCCAAGATAGACTCCATTGAAACATGGAGAGAATCAAAGGTCCACCATTTCTCCAAGCCAAGATCTAGTTGTCCAACCTATAAGGTTATATCTTAAATGGTAATCTTTCTAATCACTTGGAATACCCATGATATGTTTTACATGGGGGTTTTGTTCCAAGATCACCACTTGTCCAAGCTAACTCTATTGAAACATAGAGAGAAGCAAAGGTCCACCACTTGTCCAAGCTAGTCTCCATTGAAACAAGGAGAGAAGCAAGCTCCATCATTTCTCCAAGATAGGCTAGCATGGATAAGTGCACCTTGAAACCAACCTTCCTATGAGGCAATAGAGCATATGCTACATATTTTATGTATGCCCCATGCCTCAAATTAAGAAGTTATAGATTAGAAGTGGACCTTGCTTAAATGTCACATGCAATAAATTAAGGAAAAATAGCCAAGTGGATTGTATTCCTCAATGGATCCTTGCTTTCACAAGTTGTGAACCTTGAGTCACTTTTACATTAACTTGGACAAGTGGTGGACCTAGAAACCAAGCTCTCCATGTTGAGATAAGTTGTAGGTAGGACATTAGAACATAGACAACGATAATGGATGCAATATACTCCTCTCCTAATAATCCAATTGATTGAAACCATGATATTTTAGTTGTTTTCATTGTGTATTGTATGTGCATAAAGTGGAATGAGACCTTAAGAAAACTCAAATTTTTGACAAAATCTCTATATTTTATACATGATATATTGAAAGTTGTCCAACCTGGGAATTGGGATTTTCCCACTTTACCTAATATGGTCTTAGGTCCTTCTGGTAGAGATAGTCTTCAATCTGCATCTTCCAATGTTGGTAGTTTTTGCCGTTGAACTTCTCAATCTTGAGCTTCCCTTCCTCCGCCATAACTCCCACTCAATTCAAGGAATCCTTTCCTTGAGATAATTTAGCTACGAGCAAACCTTGCTCTGATACCAGTTGTTAGAAAATAAGACGTAGCTAAATAGATTTTTGAGTAGATTACTTAATGGAGAGAGATAGATTTCACACACAAGAGATTATAGAGTAGAGAGAGAGAGAGAGAGTACACACGATATACATGGTTCACAGAGAGAGAGAGAGTACACACGATATACGTGGTTCACCCAATGTGGGCTACGTCCACGGGAAAGCAACCACTCAATGGCTTTAGCACTTCAAAAGAAGAAGTAGTTTACAAAGGGATTAAACCCTTGATAGAGCTCCCACCTTGCTTCACTCTCACCACCTCACACTCACCTTGTTGCATCAACTTCACACTATGAAATGTGTGTAGAAATGGCCTCCTTTTATAGGCCAAAAGGGCTACCCTCTCTTATGAGAGACAGCCATGTGTAGCCGCCCTTGTGCGAATAAGTCCAAATCGGACCCTCCAATCTGCCCATGTGTGGCCGCCCTTGAGAAGACAAGTCCGCTTTTGAATTCGGCCACCGGCCATTGACTTCCGACCACCGGCCATCGGCCATTGACTACCGGCCACCGGCCAACTGTCCGGTTGTTTTCTGACCACTTTCCGGCCGCCGTCCGGCCATAATATTCCGGCGAAAAAAAAAGTATCGGGGGCCTCTGCCCTCGAGCCCTCTAAAGTTGCCCCTGATTCTTGTCCGTGAAAATTTTGGTTTCCGATGAGTGATTTTCCTTCACGCACGATGGCTTTTCCTCATAAAGGGGGCCTTACAAATGTGCGCTTTTACCACAGAAAATTACAAGGGTAAATCAGGCTCCATACTTAACAACTCTAAGCCGCTAAACCTTAGTGGCTAGCCCTAGGTAGATTTAAATGGCCAAATGCTCCCCTAATCCGATTTAAAGTGGCTTAACTTAAGCGGCCTTACACATCATATCCTACCCATCTAAACACGATGCTCATCTATTAGCGGCCAAACCAAAAGCTGCTAACCCTAAGCGGCTAGCCCTAAGCATACTAAAATGGCTAAATGCTATACTAATCCAATTTGGAGCGGCCAAACCTAAGCGGATTTACACGGCCTACCCTAACGCTCCAAATACAGCCATCTATTAGCGACCAACCCAAAAGTCGCCAACCTTAAGCAGCTAGCCCTAAGCGGACTAAAAATGCTAAACATTGTCCTAATCTAATTTGGAGCAGCCTAACGTAAGCGACTTTACATAGCCTACTTTAACTATCTAAACACTACCATCTTGTAGCAGCCAAACACTAAGCCATTAACCCTAAGCGACTAGCCCGGCCCTAAGCAGATTGAAATGGTCAAACACTACCCTAACCCAATTTGGAGCGGCCAAACCTACGTGACTTTACACGACCTACCCTAACCGTCCAGCACGGCCATCGATTAGCGGCCAAACTAGAAGCCGCTAACTCTAATTGAAATGGACAAATGCTGTCTTAATCCAATTTAGAGTGGCCTAACTTAAGCAGCTTTACATAGCCTATCCTAACCGTTCAAACATGACCATCTATTAGCGGTCAAACCCTAAGCCGCTAACCCTATGCAGCTTTATGCGACCTACCCTAACCGTTCAAACACGACCATATAACCAAAAACCACTAACCCTAAGCGACTAGCTCTAAGCAGAGTGAAACTGCCAAGCACTAAGTTTAAGCAGATCCTCAGTGGCAAGTTCTAAACTAATAAAAATGGTCAAACCCTAACACTTCAACCTAAGCATTTTGGTCTAAATGGATTAAAATGGTCAAACGTATTAAACGAACTAAGTTTTAATCTAAACATAAACAAAGTAGAAATTTTTTTTGTTTAAGTATAAATTGATTTAAACCAAATTGAAACAACTCATGAATCATTCCTTTTTAGACGTATTCTTATTATCAAATATTATTATTATTTATTATGAATGATATTTCTTTTAAATAACGAATTGAATATAATTTTTCTAATTTTTTAATTTAATATAATCAAAAAAATTGTGTGTGTTTCCGTGCGTAGTGTGTTAAATTATGTGCATTGTTATTGATTTACATGTTTAATCATGTGCATGTGTGTGTGGAGCAAACGAAAGACTAGTGCACTCACAAGCAGCCTAAGTGAGCACAAAACGCAAGAGAGGATGTCGCATACGCCAAATCTGCAAATACACACACACACACACACACACACACACACACACACACACACACACACACACACACACAACACACACACACACACTATGTCACATACACACACACACACACAAATAAAAAAACCTACCATAAATGTACGACATAATCTGACCTTCTTGTTGTCAATGAGTCTATGAGTGCAAATGTGAAG
This sequence comes from Adiantum capillus-veneris, assembly GCF_014529385.1. Lineage (NCBI taxonomy): Eukaryota > Viridiplantae > Streptophyta > Polypodiopsida > Polypodiales > Pteridaceae > Adiantum > Adiantum capillus-veneris. The sequence goes on along the minus strand of NC_140948.1, from coordinate 59,170,117 downwards.
CCTGGTAAGTCCCCTTGCAATAGATTTGAAGCAATGGAGAAGAGGAGAGCAAGAGAGTTTTTTGAAAAAAATGGGACAAAACAAGAGAAGAGAACCCACAATTCTATTTGATAAATTTTTAGCAGAATTGTAATTCAATTTCTATATTTTTTAGTTGAGTGGATTGACTCTACAATGTAGTAAGTAAAATATGAATAGTGCATGTGCACGTATGCATGCGTGTGCGGGGCGGTGTGCATGCGAGAAGGAGTGAAGGAGAGAGTACATAGTGTGTGGGTGGAGCAAGACTCTAGTATGAGATACCCCTTATTATTCATATATGTACACAAGATAAGGTATCAATGGGTGGGTGCCCATAGTCTGGGCGGTCGGGCAAGGCACAAATGACTCTACCCCAACAACCTCCCACTTGAAGGAGGATGTGCCGATAAGTGGTCCTACTAGCTAAACTACTATTATGTACAAGAAAACAGGTAAGAGACTCTCTCAACCTATGTCCACTGGCTCGCTCAGTCAATCTACATGCAATCATATCGGCTCTCGTGGTAGGCGAGCATGTTTATCCACACTAGAGCATGCATGTAAATCTTGCAAACTACTCTGTATGGTCTGCAAAAATCCACTATACATCATGCTAGTGTCAGTCAGTGCATGAATGACAATCCCTGTTGCAAATGCTCCCACTGCAACTGCTAGGTTGGGCCTTGACACTAACCGTACATGAGACGCTCAAACGCTAAAGAAATATGCACAAAATTGGTTGTATTTGCCTCCCCTATGCTATGTGCATACTTTGCATCATTAGGACTAGCTATCACATATAGATGTGTTGAGTATGATTCCTGGAGGACCACCTCTCCCTCATCCATAGGGACTCGATGTATGTGTCCTGATATCACCTCATCATCCTCTCGCATGAGCATATAATAAAACTCCATATCTATTATCTCTATCTATGTCTCTAGGGAAAAAACCTGCCCTACCTCTACCTGCACAGATTCTGACAACACCTATTGTGTCTCACTAGAGCACTGCCACTCTATCTTTGTCTCTACAGAGTCCACTGGCATGTCTTGCATAGCTAAATGCTTTGTCTCATAAGGGGAGCTCATCTGCCAAGGAGACATGTCTCGTCTCTCGCTCAAAGCATGTCAGCAGCAAAATTGAGACTATGCCGTCTCGTACCTCAAACACATGTATATGATATACTAAGCCACTGCGGGCTCCTCTGGCAATCACTAATGAGCCACAATGCATCTGGAAAGACTCCTCTCTAAGAAGTGTATGACAGCCAAAATCTGGTTAACTGTCTTACTGAGATCAAGCTCTATCTTAACTGAGGAACGTAGCACAGATGTCGTAGCGTGTATGATGCACCATTGGGAAATGACAAATAAACGTCTCCTGCACCCTCTATGTCACACGCCGAACCGTCGGGGCCAAGTGCACATATCCAAAACTCCCATTAGAAAATGTGCTAAACCAATCACAATGCCCAGTGATGTGGAAAACAGCATCGTTATCTAGTAACCACCGTGGAGAAAGTGTGCTATCCATAAATATATCTGCAAGAGGTACACTCGAGACAAGCATGGCATCATCTTGACTGGCATAGATTTCCACTATAACTACCTCTCTAACATGTGTCAAAGTCGTATCTGCATCACGCATATATCTCCCGCTGTTGTCTCATACATCTGAAACAATGATGCCTAATGTTTCCTGTGTGACCACAATGCCAACATCGTACGCATTGGCGATAACGAGACTGCCATCTCTCATTGTCACACATGTCTGTTGCCATAAGTGAATTCCAAAATGGCAACAAATTGGGGGATCACTCCACCACTACACTATCATGAAAATCATGACCAATCGCATGAAAATTGATGCTCAGATATGCATAAAACAACTCCACAATCTACTATCTGCAAGCATATACTAGGACAAACTGTTCAACCGAGCGTAAAGCACATAACCATATATGCAATAGAGAGAAACCTAGCTCAAAACGCATCCCACAAGAGAAACTGCCTACAAAAATCTACAAAAACCTATGAATGTGTGACTATCTATATTTGTAGCCACACAAGCATACACTCACTCTTGCAAGAGTGGATACGAGAACACCAAACTGTGTGCAAGCTGACAAAACCTGTCAAAGTGAGAGTGAACACTCGATCACTATCAAAGTGGGAATATATCAACCACTGTACACAATGACATAACAATGCAAAATTTTTATGTCAAGAAGACGTTTGCAAAATGAGCCAACACTCAATGCAAACTACAGGCCAAAAAATTACAGATAACTGCTAAAGTGGGAGTAAACTTGACCACTAAACCATTAGAGAGCAAATTGTGGATACGCATAAATCATGGCGAGAATCTAGGAAAAACTCGATAGAGTTTTCCCCGAAAAGTCAACAAAAACTCAAAAAATCGCATAAAGAGAGACACTCAATGTCTCAATAAACAGATTCACAAAATGGTCTACATACACTACCAAAAGCCAGGCAAAACAGCTCGCTCCTAATCAAGTGGCTCCATGGATGTGTACCTATCCAAAAACACTGTAAACCTGTATACTCTGCCACGTGTGAGATACACCTAGCTCAAGTGGTATCCACACAATGCATACATAGCATGAAACTGCACAAAACTGTGCTAAAAAAGCTCTTTGGAATGCCCCACATAGTCATACAATGCGTATAAAACTGCTTCCATATGTGTAAAGATTCAAAAGTCACATTCCAAAGCATCAATTGCATATGCAAAAACAAGGTGAATTTTCTCTCAAATAGCACCACAATATGCCATACATAGCCAAAGATGCAAACCGCATCACTCTCTACAATGTAGGAATCAAACTGCAAAACTTTGATATGTCGAGAGTATTGACAGACTGCTGCAAAAATTCTAGCGCTCAAAATTTCAAAATTTTAATACAAACAATGTGTTTGAAACGTGCCAAAACCCAAGGGTATACTCCTGGATCACATATATCCAAGTCTGGTAGTGAGAGATATGCCAAAAACATTCGTTTTTGGTGCAAAAACACAACATTAACTTGCTGCTGTTGCACCTGCTAAAATTGTGATTAGAATTTTAAAAAATGGGCATCACCATCATGTTCGGAATGTGCCAAACCCCAATCTAAACTCCTGGATCATATCCATCCGACTCTGTGTGACGATGATATGCAAAAAGCGTTGTTTCGACAGCCAAAAACAAAACAAACGAGCTACAACTTTCTTGTTCCTGCTGTTTCTCTACAAACCAGCATTAGCTTGCTACACAAGCTTTATACACGCTAAATATACATGGATGAACTCAGATCTGACGTCGTCAAGCTAGATCCACCACCACCGAGCTCAAACCGCCATAGCCGATCTTCGTCGCTTTCGTCTCGCCGAGAAACCATCGCGGGGGCTGTTATCATATACATGTGGTAGTGATGTGTGTGAACTCATTAGGACTGCCGGGGCATTTTTTTCCTCTTTAGGAGTTTTTTCCCAAGGGAGTTTTGCCCCCCCGTGCATTGTATATACGCCCATCACTCTAGGGCTATCTATCTTTACATTGCACACTAAGTAACACACTCTCTACTGTGTGCCTTGAGCTTCCTTCATCTTCTCCAAGCTATGTGCATTTCCTTGCAACCCTAATTCCAACAATTGGTATCAGAGCAGGTTGCGTCCTCCCGAGCTTAGTCGCCAGCAGCTCCAACACACGCCTGATCATTTTCTCCGATTTCAGTGAGCTTTGGCAAGCGTTCGCAGGTCGACAAAAATTATGGGTGAGCTCGTAGAGATCAATCTGCTCAGATTTTTGACTCGGGCTCATTTTGGCCTCCGTTTCCACTATAGGCAATAATGCACATGCTATTTCGTCATTTTGTGCAAATTTTTTGTCAGTGACGTTTTTTGCATAACAGGTGCCTTATAGTCTTTTACCCTTTGTGCTATATAGCACGTGTTGTTCATGCTTCGTTTCTCCTCTTTTCGGGCAGTTTTCACATCAGGTGTAGCATTCACCATGATTGACAACAACACAGATTTGTTCAAGATGTTTGCTATTCCTGAGGACAGATTGGATGGGGACAATTATCCTATGTGGGCTTACATGATGCAACATGTTCTTGTGTCAAAGGGCTTCTGGAATATTGTGCACGGCATTGATGTACGTTGGAGAGGGGGAATGGGGGAACACACCCGACACAAAAAAAAGGGTCTCTCTATAGCTCAGGGTATCCACAACACCCCTATCCTCTTAGAAAACACCTTCAAAAACACACTACACACTAGCAGACCATCGCTTGCTCAATTTACACTGCTCACACACTCCACAAATCCACCACAGAAAGCACACCTATTGCCACGGTCTGTCTTCACCCTTACACACACACACACACACACAGAGCCGCTCAATCTCATTCTCTCACACAAAACAACGTCGATCCGGGGGGGCACACACTTCCACACTACCGGCACCGAGGGGAAACACTAGAGTAGGAGAAAGAGAAGGGGGGAAGGGGAACAACAGCAAGAGAAACACAGTGGAGGATTCACCTCTGCTCAAACACTCTTTACAATTCATTTACATCAAACTGTGCACCCACATGGTCGCCGGGCAAGAAAACACTCACTTGGGGCTTTGCGGGCACACACCTCTGCACAAAAAAGCCAACCCAAGAACTCACACACACTCTCTATCTTGGCTCTCTGCTAGCTCACTGGCTCAAGGCCCTCCTCAAGAAGCCTGCTATGGCAAAAAGCATGAAAAATTGCTCAAAAATGGTTTATATAGGGGTTCCCCTTTCAATTTGGGCATCTGGCCCTCTGATTGGTCCACTTTGCATCTACATTTCGTAACTCTGGGAGGAGGTAACCGCCTCTGGATTCATCTGCTCTTTTTTGCTCTCTTACACTTGAAGAGGAGGGGGGGGGGGGGGGTATTAGCCCTTCTGGAAGGTCCAACCTTGTACTGCTCCTTTGGCTCACTTTTGAATTTGCTCTTGCTTGGTCCTCTTTACCCTAGCCTTTTGCTCTTTCAATTTGGGCATCTGGCCTCTGATTGGTCCACTTTGCATCTACATTTCGTAACTCTGGGAGGAGCTAACCGCCTCTGGATTCATCTGCTCTTTTTTGCTCTCTTGCACTTGAAGAGGAGGGGGGGGGGGGGAGGGGGGGGGGGGGGGGGGGGGGGGGGGGGGTATTAGCCCTTCTGGAAGGTCCAACCTTGTACTGCTCCTTTGGCTCACTTTTGAATTTTCCTTGCTTGGTCCTCTTTACCCTAGCCTTTTGCTCTTTCAATTTGGGCATCTGGCCTCTGATTGGTCCACTTTGCATCTACATTTCGTAACTCTGGGAGGAGGTAACCGCCTCTGGATTCATCTGCTCTTTTTTGCTCTCTTGCACTTGAAGAGGAGGGGGGGGGGGGGGGGGGGGGGGGGGGTATTAGCCCTTCTGGAAGGTCCAACCTTGTACTGCTCCTTTGGCTCACTTTTGAATTTGCCCTTGCTTGGTCCTCTTTACCCTAGCCTTTTGCTCGGACTACTCCCTTGGATTCCCTTGCTCTTGGCCCACATTTGGACTAGCTTGGCCTTGAAATGGGCTACACCACCACTTGTACACATGATAGCCCCCTTCGGGTCGCCTTTGAAATGGCTACCCTTTTGGGCACCCTGTTGCCTGGATTCGGACTCCTCTCTCTCTCTTTTCATCCCCTGCTCCGAACTTGATTTCTCTCTCCCCATCATAGGACTGCCCCCTTTGATCAGCTTTGGGATTCTCTCTCCATTTCTGGCTCACTCTATTGCAGGACACTCCCCTTGTTGAGGAATAGCGACATCGTTATTGGGGGGGTGTGACTCATCTCCTCAAAATGGGGGGGCCCCTTGAGGCGCGGGCACAAGCCCTTACCAGGTGGCCATGGTACCAAATGTCGCGAGCTGCCAAATCACCTCAAGCGGGCGCACGTGCCACTGGCGCCGCCCCATGCTGGCCAAAACAGCCTCATTTCCGCTCACGCAGGGCTGCGCTCCGTCGCCGCAGTGCCCCACGGGCCTGTGCCATAGCCAACCACCACGGGGGGTTATTCCCCCGTTGGATACGCACAATGGGCGCCCACCATGGCCCTTATAACCCCCAGCTCGTTTTGCTTGCTGTGCATATGGGATATGCTGAGTCCACATGGAAGCTCCAGGGTCATCGATCATATAAAGGCATTGAAAGTCTCCAAAAAGAAAACAAAAGCACCCTCATACACAGTGTTTTGGGCCCATGTTCCCCCTACTCCCATGTACTGCCCGGAGGTCCGAATCTTGAGCCGTCAAGCCGTGTTGGATCTTCACAAAGTGGGCCTCGGGTCGTGCAAACCTCACCATATTTTGACTCCTCTGAGCTCGTTATCTGAGGCCGCAAAAAAGGCAAAAAACATCTCTCATTCCCCTCCTTAACACTAGCTCCCGACTTCATCCTGCTGTATCCCGCTGACCGAGCATCCGATGGACTAACCGCTGATTTTTGCTATCCCCACATGATGTCCTCCACCTTCCAGAACCTTGTCAAGGTCAAAAAGATGCCAGATGTCCCAACTTCCAATGTGGCCAAGTGGGCACAAACTCGCCCTCGAAAAAACTTATGATGACCATAACTTACTCTCCAGAGCTCCGAACCGACTATCCGAGAAAATAGGCACGCTCCATAATTCAAATTCTACACATGCATCCACTAACATCGGCCTAGGCCACCTATCCCTAGCTGCTCTACCCATTGGGGATCTGCTAAACCTTCTAACTTTAAACTTTAGTATCTTGAGCACCGAGGCTCCGTTTGACAAGCTGTCTGAATCGGCTTCTAGAGAACATTGAACACTACATTTCAGAGTATTGACTTGGCACTTTGGGCACCTTCATCTGCCATCCCATCTAGCCCATCCTTTAGCTCTTTTGGCAAAAAAAAAAACGCATGGAGCATACACTTCTGCTACCCTTTGGCTGCCCAGGGACTCCATACCTGCACTAGCCTTCTGCTTTGCACCTGCCTACAGCCTTTGCTTGGCATAGACCACTTCCCATATTGGACCAACTTTAGCTACACCATCATTGCCCACCCCCACGTTGAACGTTTATGTTCAACCACACATGGGCTTATTGCACTAAAAAACTGCACACCAAACACACTCTCTGTACACTGCAAAGCACCTAGCATATATACACAACTAGCACCTGCTACCCGCTGCTATTGTTCATGTGGGTTGCCCAACCCCCATGCTTTACCTGTCATCAACCGCCTGGTCCAAACACCTTGCATTGGTCTCCTCCATCCACGTGCAACACCTTTGCACAGTTCCACACCAAGGCACATAACCAATTGCACATTAGGAAATTTTGGAGGTCATTTGGAGGGCCTTCTAAGAAAATGTATTTTTTGCACTCTCTCTCTAGAAAAAATGGCAAATAAAAGAGCTGGGTCTTTCATAGTAAAAGTTCAAAAAGTGTACTTTAAGTAGATTCCTTACTCTTCTGAACATTCATTCGTAGTGATTGAGGGATAATCCTCTTTTCAGTTGCATTGAATGAACCTCGTCAATATGGAGGGAATGAGGCTAACATGGAGGGACGAATCTGCAGCCGCTATTCACTTTCCATTAAACCTGCACATTTGGCTAATGGCGCACTCCTCAAATGGCACAAATGTTACCCAGAAACGAGCCAAATATCACCTTCACATTGATTTGGACAATGAGTACCAACCATTGATTAAGCGCAATAAAACAAACACACATATACCTCCCGCTTCCATAGACACGCTCAGAGCTCAAGGAGCTAAACACATAGATATCTGGATGAGAGGCTCTCTCTACCCTAAGAATCCAATGACTAATGCGTCTCCACCGTTTGTCAATCCTACAAGCTTATTGACCTTTGCTGGTGATGGAGAAAAGGGCCTTCTGGGTTATTGTAAATCACTTACAAGAGAAGCTGAAACTTACAAGAGCATTATCCAAGCTCAACAATGTGAGATTGTTCGCCTTTCACATTTACATTCTACAGATCAGGTTACCATTTTGCAACATAAAATAGAGGTACAAGAACTGAAAGGAAAGGTGCGAAGTTGTCAAATGAAGGACACCATCTTGGGTGGTCGTATCCGAAAGAAGAAATTGCGCAATCTTGAAACGTTGCAGGTTGCATCAGGAGGTCTCAAGAAAAGAATCTGAGCATTAAGGTGATGCTTCTTGGTTGGCTACATTGTCTTAGTTAAGTAATCTTTTTGTTTTTTCTTGTTATGCATTGTTTTCATGTGCCTAAATAGTGTTAGTGAAGCAAATTTTCTGTGATTTACTTATGCATTGTCTTCATGTAGAGATTCAATCTATCCTGACAAGGAAAACATTGACCCCAAAGCCAATATAGGAAAGAGATTGAAGCCACTTATAAGTAGAAGCCTGGCAGCAGATATAGTACATGACAATAAGTTTAAGGTCCTACAACGAAATGTAGTGGACCGCTTTATTTCAGAGAACTCAGTGCCTGCAAAAGAGATACAAGGCACACTTGATTCACTTGGTGTAAGCAAAAGAGGATATTCGGCTATCCAAAAGTCTGTCTCATCCATCTTTGTTAGGAAGGGTATAAAATCCAAACTTCTACCATCAGCCTCAAGTGTTTGGAAAGAGAGGCTTCAGCTTAAATAGGCACAGGGAGACTATCTTGGACAGCCCTTTCATATTAAGCAACTTACAGTGGCCATGGAGCAAACATGGCATATGATGAGTTCAACATTATTTATGGACCTGCGGATATACAGAAGAGAATGGTGGAGTTTTACAACATCACATTTGAAGAGTCACGTGGGGTATTACATTTTGTGTTAAAACTGGATGAGTGTGAGCTTGTTAAAGAGAAAAAGCTAGAGCGTGTTACTATTACTTTAATGAATAGAGCCCTCTCAAAGTGTCCCAGTGATGATCCTTTATATTTTAGTGTTCAATCAAATCTAACATATGGTGGCTTGGTGCGTTTGAGGTAAGCGAGATTCTCAAGTAAGCTCAAATGTTCAGATCTACTTAAGTCTCATTTATTTTGTGTTGCAGGTAAAGAAAGAAGATCATGAGATTCTATATTGGGTGTTCCATCGAACTAATATTCCGGAGGTGATTGATCGACAGACTAACCAGGGAGAGGTACTACGTCTAGATGGAAGGGGAGACTTTCAAGTTCAGTGGCATCTTGCAGGTGACCTCAAAACATTAAAGTGCATGTATAATTGTGGAATGGGTGCAATGGCAAAGTCACCGTGTTTGTTCTGCATGGAGCCTGCAAAGGTCATGGACCCAAAGTGGTGGAGAAAAGCTCCAACACGTCACATTGAGGATCCTGCTTTTCGACCGGTTTTGAAAATACCACTTGTGAATGTCCACATTTGTACAATGCATGCCCTTTGTAGAATTGTGGAGAAATTGGTCTACTTATACATCGGGTTTGGTTGGAAGATTAAGAACTCCGCAGAACGACAAGTAGCCCTGCAGTGCTTAGAAATGGTACTGTCGGATATAGGGCTTCATGGTGGCAATGTGAAAATCCAACGGGATGAAAAGAGATCAACTGCTGAGAAGGATGTCCCATGCAAACCATCCATCGGTGGGGTGAAGGCACGGAGGTTTTTATCTAAGCCCCAAGGTACAAGAGATCCAAAGCTAACAAAACATGGAAAAATATATAACACATCCTATGTTAGCAAGGTAGAGTATCAGAGCTGGAAAAAGCTACATATTGCAGTCAAAGACCACGAACCAACTACTCGTAACGCGAAGGCTGAGGTTTGGCAATCAATAGACATCCTATTTTTGATGTGCGACAAAGATGACTGGTCACAAGGTGATATGAACAAGTTCAAGGAAAATCTCAACCTTCTGAAAAAATCATTCAAGACAGCATGGACAGACACCCAGATTACTCACTACATGGTATTATCATGTATTTCTTTCTCTCTTATGTGCAAATATGTGACTGTAAAACATTCTAACTAATTTGTTTTCATATCCAGCACATCATCTTCAATCATTTGCCATATTTTATACAGAAGTATGGGAACCCGGCAATATGGAATACCCAAGGGATGGAAAAGTCTCATTACATGGCGAGAAATGCTTATTTCAGGCACACATGACATGGTGTCTCTCGAATCAAGGCTAACAGTTTGAGAGAACTATTTGAATGGTTCTATCATAGAATCATTCATCGAATGCAGGCAAAAGAAGTCTTGGCAAATTCAGCAACAGCACAAGCCATCAGACATTTACAACAACAAAAAGTTAAAAGATCAATGGCATACAACACCTCCGGAGCTCGTGAAAGTCAACGAAGGTGGAGAGAGACAATGGTGTATGTGAATCACAAGTGGAGAAAGATACTCTGAGTGGATGACATTGTACAAAATTTATGTAATACATGATCTTATACATTTGCTACTTGAAGTGTATCAAGATTTTGAAGGTTCAATTTTGTTTTTTGGCACGTCACCCTTGTAACGAATCATGAGATGTTTGCCATACTCTAAAAGTTCATCTAGGTTTTGTCTACCAAGAGCTAGTGCCATTGCTGTGTAGGTGTAGTAATACGCTGCGCGACCACCTGTATAGCCTGGGCAGTAACCAAAACAATCTCTAGCAAACACTTTGTCCACAAGAATGACTTTATCTGCACTTTTGGGCAGCACCGGTCCACCCAAGAAGCGTGATAGTGTCTTGAATGTGTAAGTTGCTATTGAACCCTCTTGTGACATGGAATTGTGAAAAACTACTATCGGCGACTCGGAAAGCTTTGAAAGGTACTGTGCTAGGGCTGCATCCCTTCCTCGATACTCTCTTGTCCGGCGCCGAAGGAAGTCATCCTTGTCAACAATCCAAGACTGCATATACCATGTCAGATGTGACACAAAGAGAGAGAGAGAGAGAGAAGAGAGAGAGAGAGAGAGAGAGAGAGAGAGAGAGAGAGAGAGAGAGAGAGAGAGAGAGAGAGAGAGAGAGAGTTACCATGAAGCTCTCATCCTACAGAAAGAGGTTTTCTTGCCACAGGTCTACAGATGTAGTTGACCCTTGACCTGAATGGTTAAACCGATCCTCCACTTCTTTGTTACTTTTCGATGGTCTTAGGCTTTGTCTTATTGCTTGGAAGGTGGCTTCATCAAGTAGTGTCTCCTTGTATTTTTCAGCTTTCTCAAAGCATCTTCGAAGGCATTCCATTGGATTGCTGGATGTTTCCATTGCCTCATCATCACTACTATCCTCTGAAACAAATCCACTGCTCTCCTCTTGGACTCTGGAAATAATAGCCAGGGAGAAATCCTCCCTTAAA
>NC_140948.1:59121252-59153752 GCF_014529385.1 Adiantum capillus-veneris | reverse complement strand
GGGGAGACCCCTGATGAAGATGTGAATGATGACTATGAAGATAAAGCAGAGGAGAGCAACAACGACATGAACACTACAGAGACCCAGTATGGACCCTTGCTACCTGTAGATACGGTTGTTCCGGTAATGTCTATTCAAGTATGGCAAAATATGTTCAGCTTCTAACTACTTATATGTACTTGTCAACTTTTACAGAGGTTGATTATCTTGGACGTCAATGGATTGCTGCTGATGCGGGTGCCTCTCGGTGACAGAGGACCCTTTGAGGATTTGCAAACGTTTCGGATGGGAACTTGTCGAGTCGTGGTTCGTCCAGGAACCAAGGAATTTATTCAGTTTCTTCTTCCGCGCTTCAGAGTTGCCATATGGTCTTCAATGCAAAGGCAAAACTTGTCGCCACTAGTTGCAATAGTTTGCAGTGTATGCCATGCTCACACGTCAGATTTTGCCTTTTTGTATGATCAAAGAAAATGCGTTACCGTTGAGGGCCACTACCACCCTAAAAAACCACACTTACCTCTTTTGTACAAACCGTTTAGCCAAATCGGTGTACCCTTTGATGCAACTAATACACTACTAATTGATGATACTCCTGAAAAGGGAGAACTAAATCCGCCGGGAACAACTGTCTCACCACCTTCTTTCGAGGGGCATTCTTTGATTTTTACCTTGAAGACATTCTGATTCCATACTTACAGAAATTGTATCTCAGTCCATTGTTCATGGACGAGTTTGTACTTTCTAATGAATTAAATGACTCTTCTATATATATATGTATATATATATAATATATATATATATAATATATATATATATATATATACATTCTGATTCCATACTTACAGAAATTGTATCTCAGTCCATTGTTCACGGACGAGTTTGTACTTTCTAATGAATTAAGATGACTCTTCTATCATGTCTTTGTCTTGTCTAATATATATATATATATGTTAGACAAGACAAAGACATGATAGAAGAGTCATCTTAATTCATTAGAAAGTACAAACTCGTCCGTGAACAATGGACTGAGATACAATTTCTGTAAGTATGGAATCAGAATGTCTTATATATATATATATAGAGAGAGAGAGAGAGAGAGAGAGAGAGAGAGAGAGAGGGAGAGAGAGAGATTTGACGTGGTAAAGAAATGTATTTCAATCACACTTTTTCACAGGGCACAATTGAAAAATGAGCTCAATAAACTTCATGTCTTGAAAGTCATTTGTATACACTTGGGTTCACAAGAATATCTATTACATTGACACTACTTCAACCTGACCATCCAACTCTTTGCACAGAACATCTTTTTCCCTTCGCCGCATCACCTTACGGCCAGCTAGGAAAAAGGAAAAATCTGATAGGTCCTTGTCCATTGACTCTTCAATGATGTCATGCCGCAAATGCTGAAGACCGCATAGCTCCCTTATTGTAACCACCAATAGTAGGCCATGCTCTTTATCAATCACTTCCACATCCACAGCAGGATTATCTTCCAAACCTGCAGAAACCTGGTCCATAGGAATGTACTTACCCTTGAGCATTTGTGATCGCATATACCAAAACGAGAGTAACAATGATTGGCTTGCAATCATGTACTTGACAACTAGAGTATCAAGCGCGACCTCGCACCGTAAACCAATCTCTTCCTTTGCATACCATCCTTTGTCAAGAAGTTTGTCACAGGATGACTGCTGAAATGACTTGCACATGAACATAGTTTTTGTAACTCGGATGTTGTAGCTATGAAACAGCTCTATGAAGAGTGCAACATGACAGAAGTTTGCAATTCTAACCAGTTTGGTAGGAATAGAGCTACGTAGAGACCTTTGTATATCCTTGTAGAGCTTACTTCGCATTGCCTCCACCATTGTTTCCTCGGGAACTGGCTAGTCCACAGTGTTCCAATCAGTTGGTAGAGGCACTTTCACCAACATGCCATTCTTATTCCCTGAGCTGAGTTGGTAGAAGTGGTCAAAAAAAAATATTCCCTCATCAGCCAGTCTTTTGCTGCTCCTCCTTGAATACTGTAGAGAACCAATGTGGGCATGAACAACATGGAAGAGGCCTATTATGCACTCCACAGCCTCCCATTGCTCATACGAAGAGGGATAAACATCTGCAATATATATAAGAAGAGTTAAACTAAGAGTATCAATAAGTAAAAATGACAAATCTAATGTAATTGAGCTGTGAAGAATGGAGACATTGCTCATAACAAGCGGGAGAAACATTGCAAAATATATAAGAAAAGTTATAATGAGAGTATCAGTAAGTTCACATGTCAAGAGTACTTACAATTGTAACGTGGTTGATGTATATCTGATACATTTCCACCGTTTGCCATCACCTCTGGATGGGTAAACACATGCTGAACAAGAACTTCCTTTACACATCTTTTGCCGATTTCAACTTTGAAATCCAACACTCTGGCCTTCCATGCTGAGCGGTAAACGTTGATACCACTAGACCTCTTGGGTCTTCTTGGTTGCATGAGGACCCATGAACCTTTGTTTATCCTTTGTCCAACCCATTGATTCTCTGCACTTATTGAAGCAGGTATTGTAATTGAGGATATGCTACTACTTGTCCTTCTAGGCAAAGTGCAGTTGTTGGTTGTTGGTGTGAGAGACAGTAAACACCTAGAGCCTCTTGGGCGAGAAGACGTGGACGCCATAGCTCTCAGAGAAAAGCTTTAGTGGAGGGAGATTCACTTTGAAAGCATTCTAATGGAGGGAAAGTGTTTTAGAATTCCAATATCTTGTGCGGGCTTAATGGTCACCCTCCAGTACGTTAATGACCATAAGAGAATATCATAAGTGGGACCACATGCAAGCACCTAAAAGCTCGGTAAAAGGAAGGAAATTACTATGCTACAATCCTAGATTCGTGAAAGTTTTATGCTATTTTCCTATTTTTTGAGTCTTTCCACGTACTTTCCTACGTAACGTAGCCTTCATGCTCATTGGACGCGCTCTATTTTTCTCTCTCTTCATATGGCCCTCCAAATGACCTCTGAAATTTCCTAATGTAACCAAACTGCCAGCATCATACTTCTACCACTCCAAGCACTCCTTGGAAAACTCCCCACTTGCAACAAAGCACTTCCAAGAACACCAAATAGAGCAAAATCGTGCTCACCAGTCAAGGACATATCTGCACCATCCCTCACAGCAAATAGACCTAACATGCCTGACCCACCCTCCCGTCCATGTAAAGCTAGGTCCTCATCTAGCAGATCTTGTACCTGATCAACGGCCCACTGCACAACTGCTTTTATTAGCATTGCTTTCAACCACCACTCACAAAGCTCCTTAGAAAGCTTGGACACCGCCTTGGAATTTGTATCACCGATCGTAGAGTGAACTGACTGCATAGGAAGCACCTCTATCTTTGACTCCGCACTACCCTTCTCACCTACCTTGCACTCAATCCCAGCATCATCGAGCTCCTCTTCGTCTGGCCTTTCAAGGTCGATAAGCACCACTTGCTTGTCGGTTGCAATTACCTGCTCTTCTACCGCTACATCACGCTCCACCAAGCAAGAGATAAAATCGTTCTCTACCGCATCATCCTCGTCTTCTTCCATGCGCACGACTGCTCTATCCCTCTTTACAAAACTTTGAACCTCTTGTACCACTATTGCACATTGCATCGCTACCTTCACCAACATGTCCATTAACACATCACTGCACACCAGTTTTACCTACACTTCATCCCTTGTAGGCCTAGACCGCTCCACTTGGTTTCCACCAGGCACCTCGGCTTGCACTTCATACTGCTCCTCGCACATATTTATTGACTCTCCACTCACATGTAAGAGATTGAACTTATCATACTTGGATTGAGACGACTCGGTCTCTCAGCTTGTATCTACGTCCATAGAGCTACTATCACTCAACCCAATATCTTCCTCGATCTCTAGCTCGGGAATCTCCTCTAGCTTCACCGCTTTGACCTTGTCTGCAAACCTCACTCTTTGGTCTTTACCACACTTGAATGGAGTTACAAAAACTGCACTTGAACTAGGAAGTACATCCTTTGTCCACTCTGGAACTAGCTGCACATCCTCCACAATTGGAACCACTCTAGCCGGCATCTTCGGCATAGGAACCACTCTGTCTCTTTGTAGCCAAAGAATCCTTGGTGCTTCTTGCACTTGCACTTCTCTTGTACCGCCTGTGGCTTGGCTACCACCGTATTACACTGCTTTGGCATCACCGTACCTTGCAAACACCTCCTAGCGTCATGCTTCTTCAAAATCTTTTTGGTCCGCCCTTGCGCTCGAGCTACTGCCTCTTCATACGACACCGGGCCATCTAACTCCACCTTATCTCACACCTCCTCATGTAGGCAGTCCATGAATTTACTCAACTTTAAAAAATTGGCATTTTTTGTAGCAGTTATCTTAATCAATTTCACCCAAAGGGCTTAGAAATCTCACTCGAACGCTTGAAAATCACCCTCCAAGCTCAACCCATCCAGCTTCCGCTTTACTTCATCCAGCTACGCATCCACAACAAATCTTCTTCAAAACGCCACCTCTAGGGCTTCGCAATCTACGTTTTCTTCTTCACACAGACCATCAAACCATAGCCTCACTTTACCATGAACCAGGAGCGGGAACACCTGTACCACACCATCTTCTCTCGATAGACTGCTTTCCAACACGAACTTGGAGCCAAGTTCCCGCATCTTTGATTCCAATGAAAATGGGAAATCCGCCCAAGTCATCACTAGAAGCACTTGCTATTCAAAGGCTGCACCTTTGGCATCACCAAAATCACTGCTTCGACTTTAACTAGGAGCATCAGCACACTCGTCAATGGGGGCACTAGAAGATGGAGAGGGGGAATGGGGGAACACACCCGGCACTAACACAAGGGCCTCTCTATAGCTCAGGGTATCCATGACATCCCTATCCTCTCAAAAAACACCTTCAAAAACACACTACACACAAGCAGACCACCACCTGCTCAATTTACACTGCTGACACACTCCACAAATCCACCACACAAAGCACACCTACTACCATGGTCTATCTTCACCCTTACACACACACACACAGAGTCGCTCAATCTCACTCTCTCACACAAAACACCAACGGTCCGAGGGGGCACACACTCCCACACTAATATCACTGAGGGGAAACACCAGAGCAGGAGAAAGAGAAGGGGGGGAAGGGGAACGACAACAAGAGAAAGGCTTCACCTCTGCTCAAACACTGTTTACAACTCATCTACATCAAACAACGCACCAACATGGTCGTCGGGCAAGAAAACACTCACTTGGGGCTTTGCAGGCACACACCTCTGCACAAAAAAGCCAACCCAAGAACTCACACACACTCTCTATCTTGGCTCTTTGTAGGCTCAATAGCTCAAGGCCCTCCTTAAGAAGCCTTCTCTGGCAAAAAGCATGAAAAATTGCTCAAAAATGGTTTATATAGGGGTGCCCCTTCCAATTTGGGCATCTAGTCTCTGATTGGTCCACTTTCCATCTACATTTGGTAACTCTGGGAGGACGTATCCGCCTTTGGCTTCATTTGCTCTCTTTGCTCTCTTGCACTTGAAGGGGGGCGGGGGGGGGGGGGGGTTATTAGCGACGTCACTATTGCCCCTAGGAATTTTTTATTTTTTCTCTTTTCCTCTATTTTTCACCCTCTGGAAGGACCAACCTTGTACTCTCCTTTGGCTCACTTTTGAATTTGCCCTTGCTTGGTCCTCTTTACCCTAGCCTTTTTCCCGGACTACTCCCTTGGATTCCTTTGCTCTTGGGCCACATTTGGACTAGCCTGGCCTTGAAATGGGCTAACCCACCACTTGTACACATGGCGGCCACCAACACGATCGAACAATGTGTATGCTAGGGGGAGGCTATAAGATAGCATGGTTAGGTGGAGACTAGCACACAACATTACCCTCCTGCTTCAAACTATTGATAGCTACCTTCAAGCAATATAGAGATGTGTTTTCCTGGTCGTATAAAGATCTTAAGGGGGTAGAACTGAGCATATGCCAACACATGATACCCCTCAAGAACGATGTTACACCATGCCAACATCATCCCTATACCTTTAATAAAATATTTGCAAGAAAAATCAAAGAAGAGATAGACAAACTTAAACAGATAGAGTTTATCTATATGATAGAACACACGGAGTGGGTGTCACCAATTGTAGTGGTGCCCAAATAGAATGATAGATTACGAGTGTGCGTAAATATCAAATAGGTGAATTCTACTACGATCAGAGACAACTACACCTTGCCCATCACAAACCATGTGATTGAAAGAGCTGCTGGAAAAGAAGACTACAAATTTCTCGATGACTTTTTGGGCTATAACTAGCTCACAATTAAGCTCGAGGATCAACACAAAATTTGAGTGATGCCATTAGGTCTAACCAATGTACCTACCACATGCCAAAGGATAATGAGTCATGCATTCAAGGAGTATCTAAGACAATTCTTAGAGATTTATATGGATGACCTGTGTGTGCATTCTCCATAGAAATGAACATGTAGAACACTTAAAGAAGGTCTTTGAGAGATACAAAATGTATCGTATTTGCCTAAGCCCTAAGAAATGTGTTTTCATGGTAAGACAAGGCAAGATTCTGGGGTATATTGTGTCCAAAAATGGCATTTCTATTGACCTTGAGAAGATACAAGTGATTGTTGCTCTTCCAACACCCACCAAACTTAGAGAGGTACAAGATTTATGGACCATTGTGGCTATTAAAAAAGATTTATTTACATGTATGCGATTGTTGCAAAACCTCTCTATGCACTCATCACTAATTTTGAATGGAATGAGGAATGTGAGAAAGGGTCTTAACAATTGAAACAGAGACATATTTATGCTCCAATTTTGAAAGCTCTTGACTAGAACAAGATTTTTCACGTCCATGTCGATGTATCGACTTACGCTATTGGATGTATGTTGGCTCAACCTGGAGAAAACAAAATGGAATTTTCAATATGTTTCTCCAGTAAACAGCTCAATAGTGCGGAGTGAAATTACGCAAACACAAAAAGAGGGATTGGGAATGATCTATTCTATAAAAAAATTTAGACATTTCTTTCTCGCAAACAAGTTCCTATTCTTTGTGGATCATCATGTGTTATTGTACTTCATGAACAAACCATACAATACGGGCTGCATAGTTTGATGGTTCATAATATTGTTGGAATTTGATTTCATTGTAGTGGTCAGGAAAGAGACTACACATCAGATTGCAAACCATTAATTGAAACTGATACACGGGAAAGCACCTTTAGGGATTGAAGATGATTTGCCCGAGTTCAATATCCAGATGCTACCAAGGCGGAGAAAACATGTTATACCACTACTCACCATTGGTAATCTACAAATTGAACAACAACCATCAATCATTGAACAATCTCATTCCTTAGTGTTCATAGACAAACGGTTATATAAGCAAGGAAACAACGGCATACTTAGGTTATGGATTGAGCCATCCGAGAAAGAAATGTATCTAAAGCAAGCTCATGTACAAACTACGGGTATTCACAATGCCAAAACACAAACATACGAGAGACTGATGCTACTTGGGATGTATTGGCCCCACATGCAGAAAAGCATCCACGACTATGTTAGTTCATGTGATGCTTGTGCAATCTGGAAGCCAATAGAGCATGCTACACTATTCAGGATAGCAGAATCACCCAAGTGGAGAAAGTAAATTGTGGATTATATAGAGCAAGGAGATATGCCAACAAAGTTGAGAAGATGCTCGATCCAATAAGAAGCAAAAAACTATGTTATTTTAGAAAATCACCTTTATCGAAGAGGGATAGATGATTATTTGAGAATTTGTGTAGCAAAGCATGAATACCTTTGGATACTTGAACAAGCGCATGTCAATCCAGCCGGAGGATACTTTTTGGCTGACAAAACCGCAAAAGCAATACTCCTTGCAGGAATATGGTGGCCTACTCTGTTAATGGATACATAGAACTATGTGAAATGTTGTGATACTTGCCAACACACGAAAGTACCAATGCGACGTGATGAAATGCCGCTAAGACCAATGATAGAAGCACAAGATTTTGCCAAATGGGGAATAGACTTTGTTGGGCCTATCTTGCCACCGCCATATCTAACTCATGCTCAATACATTATAGTGGCCACATATTATCTAACCAAATGGGTAGAGGCCATGGAAACACTAATGAATGATGCTAGAACCATAACGCAGTTCTTGTATGAGAACATTTTTACGAGATATGGCCTTCCAATTGAAATCGTGAGCAATCGAGGAACTCATGTCCTCAATGACATGATTGATTATCTGCTGCATGACTTTATGGTGTTTCATTCTAAATCAGCTACATACCACCCTTAAGCAAACGAGCAAGCCGAGAGCACAAAAAATAATCTATGCACAATGCTCACAAAAATTGTGAATGAATCTAGAACGGAATGGGATCATAAACTACATTCAACTTTATGGGTATATTCCACAGAACAGAACATCTTTCAATTTAGTGTTCAAAATAAATGCCATATTGCATGTTGAGTTCTTGATTCCTACACTAGGCATAGCACAAGACTTAGGATGGATGGGGATTGAGTTGTATGATAGACTGGACCAACTAATATAGAACCAATCCCCTCCTAGACACTAGCTTTCGACTTCATCTTGCTATATCCCGCCGATCGAGCATCCGATGGACTAACCAACGATATGTGCTATCCCCACATGATGTCCTCCACCTTTCAGAACCTTGTCAAGGTCAAAAAGATGCCAGATGTCCCAACTTCCAATGTGGGCAAGTGGGCACAAACCCAGCCTTTGAAAAACTTATGATGACCATAACTTACTCTCTAGAGCTTCGATCTGCAATCCGAGAAAACAAGCATACTCCATAATTCAAGTTCTACACATGCATCCACTAACATCAGCCTAGGCCACCTGTCCCTAGCTGCTCTGCCCATTGGGGATCTGCTAAACCTTCTAACTTTAAACCTTAGTATCTTGAGCATCGAGGCTCCGTTTGACAAGCTGTCTGAACTCGCTTCTAGAGCACATTGAACACTATATTTTAGAGTATTGACTTGGCTCTTTGGGCACCTTCATCTGTCATCCCATCTAGACCATCCTTTAGCTCTTTTGGCAAAAAAAAAAACCACATCGAGCATACACTTCTGCTACCTTTTGGCTGCCCAGGGACTCCATACCTACAGTAGCCTTCTACTTTGCACCTGCCTATAGCCTTTGCTTAGCATAGACCACTTTCCATCTTGGACCAACTTTGGTTGCACCATCATTGCCCACCCCCACGTTGAACGTTTATGTTCAACCACACATGGGCTTATTGCACTAAAAAAATGCACACCAAACACACTCTCTATACACCGCAAAGCACCTAGCATATATACACAACTAGCACCTGCTACCCGCTTCTATTGTTCATGTGGGTTGCCCAACCCCCTGCTTTACCGGTCATCAGCCACCTGGGTCAAACACCTTGCATTGGTCTCCTCCATCCACCTGCAACACCTTTGCATAGTGCCACACCAAGGCACATAATCAATTGCATAACCAAACTGCCAGCATCATACTTCTACCACTCCAAGCACTCCTTGGCAAACTGCCCACTTGCAACAAAGCACCTCCAAGAACACCAAATAGAGCAACATCGTGCTCACCAGTCAAGGACATATTTGCACCATCCCTCACATCGAATAGACCTAACATACCTGACCCACCATCCCGTCCATGTAAAGTTAGGTCCTCATCTAGCAGATCTTGTACCTGATCAACGACCCACTGCACAGCTACTTTTATCAGCATCCCTTTCAACCACCACTCACAAAGCTCCTTAGAAAGCTTGGGCACCGCCTTGGAATTCATATCATTGGTCGTAGAGTGCACTGACTGCATAGGAAGCACCTCTATCTTTGACTCCGCACTACCCTTCTCACCTGCCTTGCATTCAATCCCAGCATCATCAAGCTCCTATTCGTCTGGCCCTTCAAGGTCGATAAGCACTACTTGCTTGTCGGTTGCAATTACCTGCTCTTCTACCGCTACATCACGCTCCACCAAGCAAGAGATAAACTCGTTCTCTACCGCATCATCCTCGTCTTCTTCCATGCGCACGACTGCTCTATCCCTCTTTACAAAACTTTGAACCTCTTGTACCACTATTGCACATTGCATCGCTACCTTCACCAACATGGCCATTAACACATCACTGCACACCAGTTTTACCTACACTTCATCCCTTGTAGGCCTAGACCGCTCCACTTGGTTTCCACCAGGCACCTCGGCTTGCACTTCATACTGCTCCTCGCACATATTTATTGACTCTCCACTCACATGTAAGAGATTGAACTTATCATACTTGGATTGAGATGACTCGGTCTCTCAGCTTGTATCTACGTCCATAGAGCTACTATCACTCAACCCAATATCTTCCTCGGTCTCTAGCTCGGGAATCTCCTCTAGCTTCACCGCTTTGACCTTGTCTGCAAACCTCACTCTTTGGTCTTTACCACACTCGAATGGAGTTACAACAGCTGCACTCGAACTAGGTAGTACATCCTTTGTCCACTCTGGAACCAGCTGCACATCCTCCACAATTGGAACCACTCTAGCCGGCATCTTTGGCATAGGAACCACTCTGTCTCTTTGTAGCCAAAGAACCCTTGGTTCTTCTTACACTTGCACTTCTCTTTGTACCACCTGTGGCTCGGCTACCACCGTATTACACTGCTTTGGCATCACCGTACCTTGCAAACACCTCCTAGCCTCGCGCTTCTTCAAAATATTTTTAGTCCGCCCTTTCGCTTGAGCTACTGCCTCTTCATACGACACCGGGCCACCTATCTCCACCTTATCTCACACCTCCTCATGTAGGCAATCCATGAATTTAGTCAACTTTGAAAAACTGGTATTTTTTGCAGCAGTTATCTTAATCAATTTCCCCCAAAGGGGCTTCGAACTCCCACTTGAACGCTTGAAAATCACCCTCCAAGCTTCGCTTCAACCCATCCATCTGCTGGTTTACTTCATCCAGCTACGCATCCGCAACAAATCTTCTTCAAAAATCCACCTCCAGGGCTTCACAATCTACCTTTTCTTCTTCACATAGGCCTTCAAACCATAGCCTCACTTTACCATGAACCACGAGCGGGAACACCTGTAGCGCACCATCTTCTCTCGATAGACCACTTTCCAACCAAACTTCGAGCCAGGTTCCCGCATCTGTGACCCCAATGAAAATGGGAAATCCGCCCAAGCCATCACTAGAAGCACTTGCTCTTCAAAGGTTGCACCTTTGGAATCACCAAAATCACCGTTTCAACTTCAACTAGGAGCATCAGCACACTCCTCAATGGGGGCACCAGAAGATGGAGAGGGGGAATGGGGGAGCACACCTGGCACAAACACAAGGGCTTCTCTATAGATTAGGGTATCCTCAACGCCCCTATCCTCTTTGAAAACACCTTCAAAAACACACTACACACTAGCAGACCACCGCCTGCTCAATTTACACAGCTCACACACTCCACAAATCCACCACACAAAGCACACCTACTACCACGGTCTGTCTTCACCCTTACACACACACAGAGTCACTCAATCTCACTCTCTCACACAAAACACCAACGGTCCAGGGGGGCACACACTTCCACACTACCGGCAACGAGGGAAACACCAGAGTAGGAGAAAGAGAAGGGGGACAAGGGGAACAACAGCAAGAGAAACACAATGGAGGCTTCACCTCTGCTCAAACACTCTCTACAACTCATCTACATCAAATAGCACACCCACATGGTCGTCGGGCAAGAAAACACTCACAAACACGAGGGGTTCTTTCCCCTTTGGATACCCACGATGGGCGCCCACCATGGCCCTTATAACCCCCATCTCGTCTTGCTTGCTGTGCATATGGGATATGCTAAGTCCACTTGGCAGATCCAAGGTCATCGAGCCTATAAAGGCATTGAAAGCCTCCAAAAAAAAACCCACCCTCATACACTGTTTTTTGGGCCCATGTTCCCGCTACTCCCATGTACTGCCCGGAGGTTGGGATCTGAAGCCGCCAAGCCGTGTTGGATCTTCACTGAGTTGGCCCCGGGCCGTGCAAACCTCACCATATTCTGATTCCTCTGAGCTCGTTATCTGAGGCCGCAAAAAAGGCAAAAAAATTTGTCAATCCCCTCCTTAACACTAGCTCCCGACTTCATCCTGTTGTATCCCGCTGACTGAGCATTCGATGGAAAAACCATTGATTTGTGCTATCCACACATGATGTCCTCCACCTTCTAGAACCTTGTCGAGGTTAAAAAGATGCAGATGGCCCAACTTCCAATGTGGGCAAGTGGGCACAAACCCACCCCCTGGAAAAACTTCTGATGACCCTAAATTACTCTCCAGAGCTTTGATCCGCAATCCGAGAAAATAGGCACGCTCCATAATTCGAGCTCTACACATGCATCCACTAACATCAGCCTGGGCCACCTGCCCCTAGCTGCTATGCCCGTTGGGGATATGCTAAACCTTCTAAATTTAAACCTCAGTATCTTGAGCACCGAGGCTCCGTTTGACAAGACGTCTGGACCGGCTTCTAGAGCACATTGAACACTACATTTTAGAGTATTGACTCGACACTTAGGGCACCGTCATTTGCCATCCATTCTAGACCATCCTTTAGCTCTTTTGCCCTAAAAAACAAAGTGAGCATACACTTCCGCTACCCTTTGGTTGCCCAGGGACTCCATACCTGCCCTAGCCTTCTGCACTGCACCTGCCTACAGCCTTTGCTTGGCATAGACCACTTTCTAGCTCGGACCAACTTTGGCTGCACCAACGT
The DNA here is from genome assembly GCF_014529385.1 of Adiantum capillus-veneris. Classification (NCBI taxonomy): domain Eukaryota; kingdom Viridiplantae; phylum Streptophyta; class Polypodiopsida; order Polypodiales; family Pteridaceae; genus Adiantum; species Adiantum capillus-veneris. The sequence continues at coordinate 59,140,907 of NC_140948.1, read as the reverse complement.
CCTGGTTCTGAGGATGCAGGCGACGTTGAGGATGTTGCAGGTCTTGCTGCAAGAATTGCTGCTATTAGAGTTGTTTTGCCTACGGTAGAACAATCTCGTTGGGATGTAAAGGATGCACAAGCTCATGCATTGATTGCGTTGTCTATGAAGTGCACCATTGTTCCTCTTATTCATTCAGCAAAATTTGCAAAATAGGCATGGGATATTTTGACTGGTCTTTATGCAAGTCGCAATGAGGCTAAAATTGCTTTGCTGCGTAAAGAGCCGGAGTCGAAGATTATGCTAGTGTCATGGATATCAATGAAAAACTTATTTCTGTAGGTGAAGTCATTTCGAACATTTCCTTCGTACAGACTGTTCTTGATGCCTTACCAGATTCTTACCAAACGTTTGCTAGTACTTGGAGACTTATGACCCAAGGAAATCTTGACGTTGTCAAGTTTGATGCATTATGCACATTCCTGTTGCAAGAGTCACTTTCCAAGAAAAAAAAAAGTGACTAGCCAGCGTGCAGTTGAACAGCTTTTATTGCTTCTCAAAGAAAGGGTGGTTACAGCAATGCAACTTCTTCTTATGGTTCTGTTACGAGTGGTAAAAATTCTGTTCCTAATGCTTCTACTGGCATCAATTCGTCTATAAGTTATGGTGATAAGGGAAAAAAGAAGATGCATTGCTATTATTGTAAAGCTAATGATTACTGATGAAGCAATGTCCTAAGTTGAAGGCCAAAGAGGCTAAGAAGAAAGAGGGTGGTTCCATTGCAAATGCTGGTTCCAGTACAAATGTAGCCATTGTTGAGTCTTTTGTGAAAGGAGACTACGATGTTGATGTTGATGCAAAATGGGCTTTTAGTGCAGAGTGCACTTATAATCCTATTGTCCATGATGCATGCATGTCAGGCTGCAGATTCACATGTGTGGTATTTTGACAGTGGTTCTACAAATCACATTACCTCACATCGTGAATTGCTCACCTCTCTCAAGTCTGTCCCTCATGGGAATTCAGTCACTTGTGCCAACAATGCCTCTTATCCGGTTCAGGAAATTGGAAAGATTGTGCTTAATACTGCAAAATGGCAGTTCTTTCACACTTGTTGATGCACTTTATGTACCTGGGATCAAGAAGAATATTTTGCCTGTATTTGCACTTGCTAGACTTGACTTGTAGTAAAATTCGTGGATGACAGATGTACAGTTCATGATCTCAGTTTTGGTGATGAAATTGTTGCATTTGGGCTTTTGTGTCGAGGGCTATATAAGCTCACTTTATATGACAAGTGTGGACAAAATTTTGCAAATGCAGTTGCAGATTCAAGGGCTATTTTAGATACAAAACTTTGGCATGCACGTTTTGGTCATCTGAATTTTTCCAGTTTGTTGCATTTGCAAAAATTTGATAGGGTTGCTTCTTTGTCACCTCTTAAAGCACTTGTCAAACATGTTTGTGAAGGCTGTATTTTGGGTAAGATGCAGCGTTCAAAGTTTCCAAAGGATGGTTCAATTAGGGCCACATGCAGGTTGCAGCTTGTGCATAGTGATGTTTGTGGGCCCATGCAAACTCCGTCCTTGGGCAATTACGTTTACTTTGTGACTTTCATTGATGATTACTCCAGGCATGCATGGGTATTTCCGCTTAAAGCAAAGTCCAAAGTTTTTATGTGCTTCAAACAATTTCTGGCTATGGCTGAAAATGTATCAAAATGTACTATGGACACCCTCCGTTCCGATCGAGGGGGGGAGCATATGTCTCATGAAGTCATGGGATAAAACACCAATGTATAGTGCATTATACACCTCAACAAAATGGTGTTGCTGAGAGGAAAAACAAGTCACTTATGGAAATGGCACGATGTATGGTCAAAAGTCAAGCTTTACCGCATTCTTTTTAGCTTGAGGCCATCATGTGTGCCACTTATGTACTAAACAGGTGTCCTACAAAAGCTTTGCAATCTATTACTCCATATGAAGCATGGCTTGATAGAAAGCCTTCTATTGAGCACATGCGTGTTTTTGGCTGTTTGGCATATGTTTTGGTGCCACAAACACAACCCAAAAAATTGGATGATAAGGCTGTTAAATGTATTTTTGTTGGTTATAATGCTGAAAGCAAAGGTTACAGGTTGTATAATCCACAAACCAAGAGTATTCTGGTTTCACGAGATGTAGTGTTTCCGGAAAATTCTCTTCAGCCCTTGCTGTCATGTACTAGAGACAGTAACGTAAGCTCACAGGACATTTATGACACTTTGTTGCCTCTTTTCAGTGGTGGAAATACGAATGTAAATTGCAATGAGGCAAATGTACATCCTATGGAGGTTTCAAGAAATGTTATAGATTAGCCTATTACTGATGCAGATATACATGATGTACTTGATGAGGAAAGGGCTAAAAATGAGCAGGCTAGAGGTATGCCAAAATGGCTGGTACATACATTGCATGACCGTAAATTGGATGCACCTTTGTCTAGTCGTACTCATTCAGGCTCATTCATGACAGTAAATTGGATGCACCCTTGTCTAGTCGTACTCATTCAGGCTCTCACCATGCATCTTATGCATCCAAGGAAATCTTGAAGTTGTCAAGTTTGATGCATTATGCACATTACTTTTGCAAGAGTCACTTTCCAGAAAAAATAGGACTAGGCAGCGTGCAGTTGAACATGCTTTTATTGCTTCTCAAAGAAAGGGTGGTAGCAACAATGCAACCACTTCTTATGGTTTTGTTGCGAGTGGCAAAACTTCTGTTCCTAATGCTTTTGCTGGCAGCAATTCGTTTGAAAATTTTGGTGATAAGGGAAAAAAGAAGATGCATTGCCATTATTGTAAAGCTAATGATCACTTGATCAAGCAGTGTCCTAAGTTGAAGGCCAAAGAGGCTAGAAGAAAGAGGGTGGTTCCACTGCAAATGCTAGTTCCACTACAAATGCAGCCATTGTTGAGTCTTCTGTGAAAGGAGACTGTGATGCTGATGTTGATGCAGAATGGGCTTTTATTGCAAAGTGCACTTACAATCCTGTTGTTCATGATGTATGGATGTCAGTTGTTGCTGCAGATTCGCATGTGTGGTATTTCAACAGTGGAGCTACAAAGCACATTACCTCACATCGTGAATTGTTCACCTCTCTTGAGTCTGTCCCTCATGGAAATTCAGTCACTTGTGGCAACAATGCCTATTATCCGGTTCAGGGAGTTGGAAAGATTATGCTTATTGCTGCAAATGGCAGTTCTTTCACACTTGTTGATGCACTTTATGTACCTGGGATCAAGAAGGGTCTTTTGTCTGTATTTGCACTTGCTAGAATTCGACTTGTAGTCAAAGTTGTGGATGACAGATGTACAATTCATAATCTCAATTTTGGTGATGAAATTGTTGCATCTGGGCTTTTGTGCTGTGGGATGTATAAGCTCACATTGTATGACAAGTGTGGACAAAATTTTGCAAATGCAGTTGCAGATTCAAGGGCTATTTCAGATGCAAAACTTTGGCATGCACGTTTTGGTCATCTGAATTTTGCCAGTTTGTTGCGTTTGCAAAAATCTGATATGGTTGCTTCTTTGCCACCTCTTGAAGCACCTGTCAAACATGTTTGTGAAGGCTGTATTTTGGGTAAGATGCAACGTTTGAAGTTTCCAAAGGATGGTTCAGTTAGGGCCACATGCACGTTGTAGCTTGTGCATAGTGATGTTTGTGGGCCAATGCAAACTCCGTCCTTTGGAAATTACCTTTACTTCGTGACTTTCATTGATGATTACTCCAGGCATGCATGGGAATTTCCTCTTAAAGCAAAGGTCGAAGTTTTTATGTGCTTCAAAAAATTTCTGGCTATGGATGAAAATGTATCGAAATGTACTATGGGCACCCTCCATTCCGATCGAGGGGGGGGGGGGGGGGGGGGGGGTATATGTCTCATGAATTTAATGCATTTCTGGCTAGTCGTGGGATAAAACACCAATGTATAGTGCCTTATACACCTCAGTAAAATGGTGTTGCTTAGAGGAAAAATAGGTCACTTACGGAAATGGCACGATGTATAGTCAGAAGTCAAGCTTTGCCGCATTCTTTTTGGCTTGAGGCCATCATGTGTGCCATTTATGTACTAAACAGATGTCCTACAAAAGCTTTGCAGTCTATTACTCCATATGAAGCATGGCATGATAGAAAGATTTCTATTGAGCACATGCGTGTTTTTGGCTGTTTCGCATATGCTTTGGTGCCACAAACACATCATAGAATATTGGATGATAACGCTGTCAAATGTATTTTTGTTGGTTTTAGTGCTCAAAGCAAAGGTTAGAGGTTGTATCATTCGCAAACAAAGCGTATTCTGGTTTCACGGGATGTAGTGTTTATGGAAGATTCTGTTCGGCCCTTGCTATCATGTACTAGAGAGAGTAATGTAAGCTCAGAGGACATTTATGACACTTTGTTGCCTCTTTTTAGTGGTGGAAATACGAATGTAAATTCCAATGAGGCAAATGTACATCCCTATGGGGGTTTCTGAAAATGTTACAGATCAGCCTATTATTGATGCAGATATACATGATGTACTTGATGAGGAAAGGGCTGAAAATGAGAAGGCTAGAGGTATGCCAAAATGGATGGTGCATACATTAAAGACAGTAAATTGGATGCACCTTTGTCTAGTCGTACTCGTTCGGGCTCTCGCCATGCATCTTATGCATCAGATTGTTATGCTTTGGCTATGTCTAGCTTACATGATGTTGAGTAACCTCTGTCTTTTGATGAAGCACAGAATTCAAAAAATTGGATGGATGCCATGCAATCAGAATATGATGCACTTATAGAAAATGACACATGGACTATATGTGATTTGCCTCCTGGCAAAAAGGCCATTGGTACGAAGTGGGTTTACAAGTTGAAACGCTAGCCGGATGGTGAGATCGATCGCCATTAGGCTCGCCTTGTTGCAAAGGGTTATGCATAGCAAAAAGGCATAGATTATGAAGATACTTTTGCTCCCACTTGTCGTATGACTACTATGCGTTTTCTATGTGCATTGACAACTCATTGTGGTTGGGATGTAAATCAATCAGACATTGTTACTACTTTCTTGAATAGTGACATATTTGACGAAGTTTATGTAACGCAGCCTCACTGTTTTGTCAAGAAAGGACAAGAGGACAAAGTGTGTAGATGTAAGAAGGCTTTTTATGGGTTGAAGCAATCTCCTCGTCCTTGGTATGAGAAAGCTGACACGCATTTGGTCAAACAAGGTTTTCGTAACAGTCCAACAGAAAGCACATTGTATGTAAAGCGTGAGGGTGATGCACTTCTCATTGTGGTTCTTTATGTAGATGATTTGCTCATCAGTGGACCAAATGAGAGACATATTGATGAATTCAAGGCTGATTTGAATGCTACTTTCAAGATGAAAGATTTGGGACTGTTGCATCATTACTTGGGTATACAGTTTAAGCAGTGTGATGGTGGTATTGCCTTGTGTTAGAAAAGTTACACATAAACATTGCTATGTAAGTTTGGACTTGAGGATTGCAAACCTATTGCAACTCCTATGGAAACAGGTTTGAAGTTGATTCTACATGATGCTGGCGATCATGCTGATGTCACTCTTTACCAAACTGCTGTTGGATGCCTCATTTATGTATGCAACACGAGGCTGGATATTCAGTTTGCAGTCTCACAGGTCAACAAATTTATGCATAGCCCAGGGTCTAAGCATTGGCAGGCTGTCAAGAGGATTTTTGCTACCTTAGTGGCACTTTACATCTTGGCTTGTTTTATCCCAAGGGGGGATCATTGCCACCAGACTTACATGCCTTTTCGGACTCAGATTGGGCTGGTTGTTTTGACATGCGAGTGTCCACAAGTGGTTTTTCTTTCATGCTTGGCAGTTCATGTATATCGTCGTTGAGCAAGAAGCAACCTATAGTGGCCACTTTGAGTTGTGAGTCTGAGTATAGGACAATCTTCATAGCTACGATTGAGTGTGTATGGCTTAGACGCCTTAGGACACTGCCAACACTATCTACACTGACAGTCAGAGCGCATTGGCTGTTGCGAGGAACCCAGTTTTTCATGCTTGCACAAAGCACATTGAGGTCCATTACCACTATGTCAGGGAGAGGCTCTCAGCAGGAGCGATCAGCTTGGCTTCTGTGCCAACATAGGACAACCTTGCAGATTCTTTCACAAAGGCATTGTCTTGTGATAAGCTTGAAGCTTTCCACAAAGATTTTGGCTTACTCCCCTTTTTGGACTGATCATGTCCTCAAGGCATGGCACTTTCCTTTACTCATGTGCTAGCTCTCGTTCACCGCATCACTCCAGGGGGGATTTGTTACCATATACATGTGGTAGTGACATGTGTGAACACATTAGGACCGCCGGGGCATTTTTTCCCTCTTTAGGAGTTTTTTTCCCAAGGGAGTTTTCCCCCCCGTGCATTGTATATACGCCCATCACTGTAGGGCTATCCATCTTTATATTGCACATTAAGTAACACACTCTCTATTGTGTGCCTTGAGCTTCCTTCATCTTCTCCAAGCTGTGTGCGTTTCCTTGCAACCCTAATTCCAACAGGTGCATCACCAAAGCTTTGATATCAATTGAAGAGTGCGTACCGTGCACGTAGACATACGCACACGATGCAATGTGTGTGTGGAAAGGAGAGAAGGAGACAGTACACAATGTGTGGGTGTAGCAAGACTCTAGTATGAGCTGCCCCTTATTCTTTGTATATGTACACAAGAATAAGGTATCAATGGGCAGGCGCCCATAACCTAGGTAGTCGGGCAAGGCACAGATGCCCGCACCCCAACAAAATATTACTTAACTAATCACTAGGTGAATACAGTTTAGAAAATATGTAAATATAAATAAAATGGTTTTTAGTAGTATAAATTTTGGAAAACATTGTTAATAAATAAAGCTATAATAAAATGCTTACTTGCATAAAGATTGAAGTTGCTATTGTCTCTCTATCTTCTTACCTTTACTTAGACCTAATTCAAAAGGTAACAAAAAAAGTGATTAGTGTAAAACTGTCAAAGATTTTTTTTTTTGAAGATTTTCCTATTGTTACTACATAAATTTAGTTTCTAAAAAGAAAAAGATGTAAAGAGAGGCGGAGGGGGAGAGGAGAAGAGCAAAAGAGGTATGATTAAAACTATTGTACACTACAAAGTACATGTATATAAATTTTACAAAGAAATTAATATGAACTTATTATATAAAAAACAACCAAAATGTATGACATAATTTTTTTCAAAAAAGTATTTAATTATATAAAACATTTTTCTTCAATAAAATGAACTATAATCTAAACAAACTATCTTTGTTTGTGACATTCTTCACTAAGTCACAATCATTTTTTCCTATCTTAAGTTGTATCTTCAGAATAAACACAATGAATGCTATCGATAGAGAGGGAGAGAACGAGGGAAACAGATTCTTAATTCTAGAATATATACACATGATAATATATACAATGTGTATATACACAAGATTAAAACTCAGAATGTGTACATTTGATAAAAGCATCAAGAATATACACACGAGATTAAAATATTTTCAACTTTAGAATGTATACACTTGATAAAAAGAATCAAGAATATGACCACTATTGGTTTTTGTGTTATTAGACTAGAATATAACTCTAAAAAGAATATTGATAAAAAGCATACACTTTTTATGTATACACTTGATAAAAAGCATCAATAATATTGTATTATAAAACTATAATATAGACACTTGGTCATGACCAAAACTATATACAATAGGTGAATTTTTCTATTAGCAAACTAGAATATATACACTTTAATAAAAAATGCAAAGAATATATACACTAGGGATTTTTGAATTCATAAAAAATTAAATACAAACAAAATAAAGCTCATGTTGCACGTACATTTGTATAAAACTTCTAATAAAGTATAGTTTCTATCAATGAAATGCTACTCAACTTAGATTTTCATTCAACGTTTGAAACGTGAATATAATGCTTACCACTAAAGTTGTCATAAAATCTAATATCTAACCAACCCAAACGATTTTCTCATATTAAACTGATCATTTATTGTGGGAGAATAAATGGGAACAAGGTTTAAGATATAGACATGTGCTTATAGATCTATCTCAACATGGGGCCAATGGTAAGGGGCCCCAAATGAGAGATGGTCTATCAAAGAGCAAGGCTAACCAATGGAGCATAAAGACCTTAGGGTTAGCTTCATTGAAGACCTCCAATAGTTAGTGCTAAAAGTGCTTTGACCTTAGCTAAGCTAGGGCTATGCTTGAGGTGGGAACCCGGCCCAAGCTTAAGGTGCTTATAGTGCTTGATGATGAAGGTGCTTGAGGTGTTGTGTCATGCTTGTTGCTGACTAAGGTGCTTGATGATGAAGGTGCTTGAGGTGTTGTGTCATGCTTGTTGCTTGATGATGAAGGTGCTTGAGGTGTTGTGTCATGCTTGTTGCTGACTAAGGTGCTTGAGATAAGGTGTGCCAAAAAGTCAACATCAATCTCTACAAGGAGGGGGCACGCCCTACAAGCCCTACAAGAGGGGGCAAGCTCTACAAGCCCTACAATACACACTCACACTCACACAAGGCATGCTTAGTACAAAGAAAGCAAAGTGGAAACTCGTCAAGTTCCTCCTTATTTTGCTTTCATGGTGTGCTTGAAGCCTATTGGTTGGCTACCCAAGGTCCAATGATAATTTAAGAAATTTAATTAATTGCATTCATCAAGTCCTCTCTCTCAAATGGGAAAGGGGGACACTTGTCCCAAGGCTACCCTTGTTGCTTGTTATGAGTCCTGCTTATGATTGGCTAGGCCTGGAGGGATCACAATGAGCTTCAAGCATGAGCTGCAAGGGGGGGTCAACCAAAGAAAGTAGGGGGACCTGCTTAGGGGGTATACTCTCCCACACACACACACACACACACACACACACACACACACACACACACACACACACACACACACACACACACACACACACACTTTGTCACAGCAGCAGCTGACCATGATAACCTACTCATAGCTTAAATATTTCCACAGGAAAAAAACTCGAAAATGGTACTTATTGCTAGGCTAATATGCCGTTAGCATGGCTGAATAAATATCACAAAGACATTTAGCTTGGTGGGTGTGAATTTAACCTCACTTGGTTTACTTGGGTTGATATTAACCATTATATTGAAACTTGGGCTAGCTTGTGGGTACAACCCCCTAATATCTCTCTTACCTGGTTTAGTTAGTGCCCAACCTTTGGCCTCTTACCTGGGCGGCTTCAGATTTGATTGTTTCTACTAGGTTTTTTTACACTCTGTCGCGGCACTCATACTGAGTCACGGCCTCGCTCTGATGACCTCGCATTATGAGGGGTTGCTTGGCACGCATTTTTTGCCTCACGCTCATGGAATCAGTCTTAGCTGTAATACCTCTTGCACTCATTGTGATTGATCGACGCCAGGATGCTGTAGCACCTCCACAACTGAGTATATATTTTGGAAATCTTCCCTACCTCTTCCACTACATAAAGGTGAGGGGCTCTTCCGTTCACTTAGACTTGGTCTCCTCCGGTACTTTGGTGATAATCTTGGTGTGGCGTCTGCTCACAGGTTTTTAATATTTTTTTTTCTCAAAGATTTAAATAAACCCCTGCTCTGTTGGGTGATTATAGATAGATTTTTTAACATTAAGATTATGAAGAGAGAGGTTCGTTTGGAGTTCAGACTTTCACACATTATGAAGGCCTTCTTTGCTTCTTGTCTGGTACTGACTGCATACATAGTATTTTTTCTGTAAAAGAATGGCATCAAGTCTCACATACATATGGATACTGTTCTGGGTTTTGATATTGATGATGAGTTTAAATTTTGAAAGCCTCATGGTGTGACTGGTTTTTAAGGTTGTTTTACCTCTGGAACATTGGCAGAACTGTACATTTGGGATTTTCCTTAGTTAAAGCATGTGGTTTGGTAAACCTCGGCACTGATAAGTACACATCATTAGAGGGTTTTTTTTGCCTGGTATTGATTACTTACACTCACTCTAGCTTTTTTTGGTTGCTTGAAATAAAAATGGCAATGTGGTATACTATGGTCATATGGGGAAACTGATCTAACTATGCTAATCACTGGATGATACTCTGATTTATTATGTGATGGTTCATATTCTGATGGGTTATGAGGAGATTCATGGAAACGTATCATAGAAAACTGATGCTTTTTTGCATTAAAATTGATACTTATGGAGAGTTTGGTGGTATTGCTGGTTATGCTGCCAAATTCTGATAGCTGTAGTTGTTTATGATACATTCAATTCACAAAAAAATGGAGAAAATGGAGTTAATACTTGATGATCTGGTTTGGTCTAACTTTATACCTTCTGCTTGATCTTGGGTGTGGTTGGAATTAGTCGGATCTGGTTTTCCATTATACTGGTCTGGTCTGATATAACTAATCATAGCCAAAATTTATACCTTCTGCTTGATCTTGGGTATGGTTGGAATTAGCCGGATCAGGCTCTGGTGCTGACCTAAAAAAACAACTAACCTTGCTTGGATATCTGGCTTAGATCTGGTGTTTTACAAAACTTATCCCACTACATCTTAGTGATGTTACTACCATAAAATATATTCTGGTGTTTACTATTTGCCTTCTGCTTGTTGCCTGGTTGCCTGCCTTAGTTCTAGTCTTTTTGCATATGAACACTACATCTAGTTCTTGGTGATGATACTGCCTTAAAAACCGCACTTGAGTTTTGACATGCACTATGAGTCTAACCAATATGGGTATAGTGGATGACTTGATTAATACCTATTGATCTGGTCCAGTTTTGATAAAACTGAAAATACAAAAATCTCTATATCTAGCAGGGGGTACTGGTTCTTTTTTCACTACATCTGGTCTTCTAATCTTGCTCTTCACTTATGGATAATGATCTGGTACTTTAGATACCTAAGTTTTTTATGATATTATGATTTGGGGAGACTATTTTGACTTACAAATCTGACCTTCACCTATTGCTTAGTTGTTTGGGGAATCTTTCTGACCAACTATGGCATAAATCTGGTTAAAGATACTTCGAGCCTACTCACTAAAGCTTGAGTAAAAATATATCTAAAAAACTTTTGTTATACATTATTATTCCTTCATTATGATACTAATTAAGGAATGACTTGAAAGATTTTTTTACCATTGAGAATGTGCTTCATTTTGACTCTAGCTGACACCTTCTGGGCAGTCCAATCTAGCTGTGCTGTTTTGATACCAATCTCTTTATAATACTTAAAAGGGTACTGATGATAGGTAAACATGCCTATTACTAAAGATTACTCGTGTTACTAAGGTTTCTGCTGGCTAACCTAAACCGGGTTTTTTTCATACATTGCTTAAACTAAGGAAATTACATAAGATGATATGGACTTGGCGACTTCCTCTTAAGTAAAAGGATATGTTAAACATATGAAGCAATTCTGGTAGGATTATTTTGTATAGGACAATAGCTAGTCTAAATACTTTTTAAGTTTGACATGGATAAAATCTGATAGGTTCTTTGAAGCCTTCCATACATAGCCAAGTCTAACATATCTGTTGTCTTGACTATATGGATGTAGGTGAGAATTCTATCTTGGCTTAAAGAGGTTTAGCTTGCTGCAGTCCGACTTTGGAAACATTTAATGATTCAATTGGGATAGTTTTGATACCTTTGTACAAATTCATTTGCAATGATACTTCATTCTTATTATGTTGTACAATTATGAATCAAAGACTGAGTTGTTTCTGTACTTATCTTTGCCTTGACATCTTTAGCCAGTCATCGTTTTGAACATCCTGTTCATTGGTGTGTTATTTATTTAAGTTAAACAACTACACACACACACACACACACACACACACACACACACACACACACACACACACACACACACACACACACACACACACACACACTCATTGTGTATTGTGCAAAGTGCAAGAGCTCCCTCTCCTTCTCCAAGCAAGTAGAGGTTGAGAGCCTACACCAACCAAGAGCCATGCTTCAAAGCTTAAGCTTGCCATCTTCTCCATCTTCAGTACTATGCTATTATGCATGCTAGCAAGAAGAGTGATGATAAGCGAGGAACTAATTCTTTCTCCTATGAAATGTTTGTTCTTCCTCTTCCCTACCCTCATTCCCTGCTAGCTCTGTCCACCTTCGAAGGTGTTTGAGGTCTTGGGACCGAGGCTTGGGATAGTTAATGCTTTCCACAAAGTTTATGTTATGCTCATGATCCATAAAGCTTTCCATCTTCATTGCATCACCTAGGTAACAAGGAACACAAAGATTGTATTTTAACAAGTCTCTCTTGATGGGAGAAATCATGATACAAATGCCTATTGGAGGGGGGACTGACTCCACATAAATCCGGTCCTCAACTGTTATCATGTTCTCTAAACTCTCTCTCTTGCAAAAGTACTGTTCATGCCAAGTTAACTAAATGCTATGTTTATGTTTCTACCATCAATTAGGTTCACCTGCTATGCTCATAAAGTAATTTCACAAAAGTACTCTCTATAATTTTTGCTAATCTCAAGTTAATAGGCCAATTCAATTACATTGGTATCAGAGCATTTGGTTTCTCTTTCTTGCTTAAGAAGAGAGGTCTTAAAGTAGCCTATAAATGGTTAATTTTATTAATTGTATAAGGGTAAGTGGCACTGGGATCTATTATCAGTTTTGTTGAGCCCACTACGTGGGATATGGTGCACACCTCGGGAGATTTGGGCTTAATAATGGAGTCTTTTTAGACTTGCCTATGGATTTACCACTATTGAGTGATAAGAAGTCCAAAAGGAGATAGCCCTCGGAAACTCTGCAATATTAGAGTCACTCTACTACTCTTTATAATTAACCACTTTGAGCCATGGGTGTATATACTTAAGAACCCATTTTCAAAGGCTAAGAGGAGTGGAAAATAAGGTTATGAATTGCCAAATCATACACTAAGTACATACAAAAATTATGTTATGATGGCTGACAATCACTAAGAGAGTAGAATGAACATTGATAGCTTTGATTTTGCACATGAAGGTGCTAATGAAGATGCTCCCATGTTTGTTAATTATCTCATTACTAGGTTGCAACAAGCTATGGGCAACCCTAATTTGCAAGCTGAAGTTACTCAATAACTTTGCACTTTTATGGAATTTTCCTTCCTCTCCAAGAGGAGAGATCGAGAGCTTAGGAGGCCTCTTGAAGAGACCCCCAAAAGAAGACTCTCTCCCATACGAGAGGAGGAATCCAAAGATTAAGAAATCAATTAAACTTTAAGTTCCTATGAAGATGTGGCTCCACGAAGATGGCAGTCTAGGTGATCTCCAACTCCTCTTAAGAGGAAAAGATCAACACACAGTCCTTCTCCTTGTTATTCCAAAAGGGAAGAGAGAAAAGGAAGGAAGAAAAGGACAAGAAAGAGGTCACCCTCTTCTCATTCTTCTTCACCTTCGTCTTCTTCCGATGGAAGCTATGGCTATTCTCCTAGAGAATACAAGAGGGGAGGACATTGCAAATCATACCCTGCATGGCGAAGGTCACAAAAGCTCAAGAAGTTCAAGGAGGGAGGAAAGCGTATCTCTTTTCTCACCGCCCCGACAAAGTGTTGGCCATCATCCAACAATTTGATGTGGCCTTTGGAGACGAGGGCTTCATGGAGTCCTCCAAGCTACACCATGTATCTATGCACTTCCAAAAATCGGCTCATCAATAGTAGGCTAGTCTTCGTGGCAATGGTGAAGCCCAAAGACATGGAAAACTATACGAATTTCCATCATGAAGCAATTCCTTGCAAGCGATGCAAAGGACAAAGTGCTTATCGAATGGAGCTTGAAGATTCTCTCTCATGAGTCTATCCACAAGTATGTAGACAAGTTTTGGGATTTACATCTCAAGGCTACTACCTTTCAAAAGATAGACTTTGTGGAGAAAAAGCAACAGTTTTGTGCGTAATTGCCTGAAGAGATGGCCGAGTATGTCAACTCTCAATAGCCTAGTTTTATCACTGAAGTAACCCACCACACCATGGTTGCTTTTCGCATCAACTTCCAACAAGGGGCTTAACGAAATGTCAAGCCGATGGAAAGTAAAGACAAAGGTGATGGCAAGGGGAAAACCAATGCCCAAAATTCTTCCCAAGGCACTTACAACAACAACAACAACAACAATCGGTCCAAGGAGAAGGGATTTTACAAAGGCAAAAACAAACTCTCTCCTTGTGAAGATCTTGAAGCTTTTCGCAAGGACCATAAGTGTTTTAAGTGTGGGGAGCAAGGACATGGTTATCGTTCTTGCCCCAAAAAGAATGTTTGTAATGAGACTCCTAGAGCTTCCACCATTGAAGCTCCAAAAGAGGATGCTCATTGCAAAGGTGCACGTCTCTCCTATGCTTGGGGAAAGGTAAGAGAGCATGATGCCTTCATCTTGTTTGACCCTGGCTCTACTCACAACTTCATATCAACAAAGTTGGCCACCAAGTTGGGCATTCAAGCTTTCGAGATGGGAGATGCTGTAATAGCCGACACTACTTTCATGGGACAACGAGCCTCCGTTACTCCCTTAATTGGGAAGTTGAGGCTCCATGTGCAAAGTTGTGTTAAAAAAAAGACTTTTTCATCTCTCCTCTCCAACATGAGAATGCTATCCTAGGGGTGCCATGGTTTGATCGCATGGCTGCCAATTTGACATTAGGGAATTTTGGAGGTCATTTGGAGGGCCTTCTAAGAAAATGTATTTTTTGCACTCTCTCTCTAAAAAAAATTGGCAAATAATAGAGCTGGGTCTTTCATAGTAAAAGTTCAAAAAGTGTACTTTAAGTAGATTCCTTACTCTTTTGAACATTCGTTCGTAGTGATTGAGGGATAATCCTCTTTTCAGTTGCATTGAATGAACCTCGTCAATATGGAGGGAATGAGGCTAACATGGAGGGACGAAGGCGCAGCCGCTATTCACTTTCCATTAAACCTGCACATTTGGCTAATGTCGCACTCCTCAAATGGCACAAATGTTACCCAGAAACGAGCCAAATATCACCTTCACATTGATTTGGACAATGAGTACCAACCATTGATTAAGCGCAGTAAAACAAACACACATATACCTCCCGCTTCCATAGACACGCTCAGAGCTCAGGGAGCTAAACACATAGATATCTGGACAAGAGGCTCTCTCTACCCTAAGAATCCAATGACTAATGCGTCTCCACCGTTTGTCAATCCTACAAGCTTATTGACCTTTGCTGGTGATGGAGAAAAGGGCCTTCTGGGTTATTGTAAATCTCTTACAAGAGAAGCTGAAACTTACAAGGGCAGTCTCCAAGCTCAACAATGTGAGATTGTTCGCTTTTCACATTTACATTCTACAGATCAGGTTGCCATTTTGCAACATAAAATAGAGGTACAAGAACTGAAAGGAAAGGTGCGAAGTTGTCAAATGAAGGACACCATCTTGGGTGGTCGTATCCGAAAGAAGAAATTGCGCAATCTTGAAACATTGCAGGTTGCATCAGGAGGTCTCAAGAAAAGAATCCGAGCATTAAGGTGATGCTTCTTGGTTGGCTACATTGTCTTAGTTAAGTAATCTTTTTGTTTTTTCTTGTTATGCATTGTTTTCATGTGCCTAAATAGTGTTAGTGAAGCAAATTTTCTGTTATTTACTTATGCATTGTTTTCATGTAGAGATTCAATCTATCCTGACAAGGAAAACATTGACCCCAAAGCCAATATAGGAAAGAGATTGAAGCCACTTATAAGTAGAAGCCTGGCAGCAGATATAGTACATAACAAGAAGTTTAAGGTCCTACAACGAAATGTAGTGGACCGCTTTATTTCAGAGAACTCAGTGCCTGCAAAAGAGATACAAGGCACACTTGATTCACTTGGTGTAAGCAAAAGAGGATATTCGGCTACCCAAAAGTCCGTCTCATCCATGTTTGTTAAGAAGGGTATAAAATCCAAACTTCTACCATTAGCCTCAAGTGTTTGGAAAGAGAGGCTTCAGCTTAACGAGACACAGGGAGACTATCTTGGACAGCCCTTGCATATTAAAGCAACTTATAGTGGCCATGGAGCAAACATGGCATATGATGAGTTCAATAATATTTTTATGGACCTGCGGATATTACAGAAGAGAATGGTGGAGTTTTACAACATCACATTTGAAGAGTCACGAGGGGTATTACATTTTGTGTTAAAACTGGATGAGTGTGAGCTTGTTAAAGAGAAAAAGCTAGAGCGTGTTACTATTACTTTAATGAATAGAGCCCTCTCAAAGTTTCCCAGTGATGATCCTTTATATTTTAGTGTTCAATCAGAATCTATCATATGGTGGCTTGGTGCGTTTGAGGTAAGCGAGATTCTCAGGTAAGCTCAAATGTTCACATCTACTTAAGTCTCATTTATTTTGTGTTGCAGGTAAAGAAAGAAGATCATGAGATTCTATATTGGGTGTTCCATCGAACTTATTTCGGAGGTGATTGATTGACAGACTAACCAGGGAGAGGTACTACGTCTAGATGGAAGGGGAGACTTTCAAGTTCAGTGGCATCTTGTAGGTGACCTCAAAACATTAAAGTGCATGTATAATTGTGGAATGGGTGCAATGGCAAAGTCGCCGTGTTTGTTTTGCATGGAGCCTGCAAAGGTCATGGACCCAAAGTGGTGGAGAAAAGCTCCAACACGTCACATTGAGGATCCTGCTTTTCGACCGGTTTTGAAAATACCACTTGTGAATGTCCACATTTGTACAATGCATGCCCTTTGTAGAATTGTGGAGAAATTGGTCTACTTATATATCGGGTTTGCTTGGAAGATTTAGAACTCGGCAGAACGACAAGTAGCCCTGCAGTGCTTAGAAATGGTACTGCCGGATATGGGGCTTCATGGTGGCAATGTGAAAATCCAGCAGGATGAAAAGAGATCAACTGCTGAGAAGGATATCCCATGCAAACCATCCATCCGTGGGGTGAAGGCACGGAGGTTTTTATCTAAACCCCAAGGTACAAGAGATCCGAAGCTAACAAAACATGGAAAAATATATAACACATCTTATGTTAGCAAGGTAGAGTATTAGAGCTGGAAAAAGGTACTTATTGCAGTCAAAGACCAAGAACCAACTACTCGTAATGCGAAGGCTGAGGTTTGGCGATCAATAGACATCCTATTTTTGATATGCGACAAAGATGACTGGTCACAAGGTGATATGAACAAGTTCAAGGAGAATCTCAACCTTCTGAAAAAATCATTCAAGACAACATGGACAGACACCCAGATTACTCACTACATGGTATTATCGTGTATTTCATTCTCTCTTATGTGCAAATATGTGAGTGTAAAACATTCTAACTAATCTGTTTTCATATCCAGCACATCATCTTCAATCATTTGCCATATTTTATACAGAAGTATGGGAACCCGGCAATATGGAATACCCAAGGGATGGAAAAGTCTCATTACATGGCGAGAAATGCTTATTTTAGGCACACACGACATGGTGGCTCTCGAATCAAGGCTAACAGTTTGAGAGAACTATTTGAATGGTTCTATCATAGAATCATTCATCGAATGCAGGCAAAAGAAGTCTTGGAAAATTCAGCAACAGCACAAGCCATCAGACATTTACAACAACAAAAAGTTAAAAGATCAATGGCATACAACAACTCCGGAGCTGGTGAAAGTCAACGAAGGTGGAGAGAGACAATGCTGTATGTGAATCACAAGTGGAGAAAAATACTCTGAGTGGATGACATTGTACAAAATTTATGTAATACATGATCTTATACAATTGCTACTTGAAGTGTATCAAGATTTTGAAGGTTCAATTTTGTTTTTTGGCACGTCACCCTTGTAACGAATCATGAGATGTTTGCCATACTCTAAAAGTTCATTTGGGTTTTGTCTACCAAGAGCTAGTGCCATTGCTGTGTAGGTGTAGTAATACGCCGTTCGACCACCTGTATAGCCCGGGCAGTAACCAAAACAATCTCTAGCAAACACTTTGTCCACAAGAATGACTTTATCTGCACTTTTGGGCAGCACGGGTCCACCCAAGAAGCGTGATAGTGTCTTGAATGTGTAAGTTGCTATTGAACCCTCTTGTGACATGGAATTGTGAAAAACTACTATCGGCGACTCGCAAAGCTTTGAAAGATACTGCGCTAGGGCCGCATCCCTTCCACGATACTCTCGAGTCCGCCGCCGAAGGAAGTCATCCTTGTCAGCAATCCAAGACTGCACATATCATGTCAGAAGTGACACAAAGAGAGAGATAGATAGATAAATAGAGAGAGAGAGAGAGAGAGAGAGAGAGAGAGAGAGAGAGAGAGAGAGAGAGAGAGAGAGAGAGAGAGAGAGAGAGAGAGAGAGAGAGTTACCATGAAGCTCTCATCCTGCAGAAAGAGGTTTTCCTGCCACAGGTCTACAGATGTAGTTGACCCTTGACCTGAATGGTTAAACCAATCCTCCACTTCTTTGTTACTTGTTGATGGTCTTAGGCTTTGTCTTATTGCTTGGAAGGTGGCTTCATCAGGTAGTGTCTCCTTGTATTTTTCAGCTTTCTCAAAGCATCTTCGGAGGCATTCCATTGGATTGCTAGATGTTTCCATTGCCTCATCATCACTACTATCCTCTGAAACAAATCCACTCCTCTCCTCTTGGACTCTGGAAATAATAGCCAGGGAGAAATCCTCCCTTAAATAAAAGATGCTTTGCACATCATGTAAAAAGATATAGGCCCTGTCTCCAATTCTGAAGTCAGGCACAGCAGGCAACATCATCTGAGCATGCTTCTCAGTGAAGTTACTGACATCCAATGGAAGTTTGATTTCTGTGGTTTTCACAGAGAGCATCTTACTTCTTTATACTTCAATTGCCTCAACCTCAAGGTCGACTGTATCTTCAACCTCCTCGACTTCTTGTATATGAGTTGTCTCCTCGCATTCTTCATCTGGTGCTACATCCTGCCCCTCTAACACCTCATCAGGATTCTGCATGAGGAATCCAAACAGGCTGTTCAGGTAAATCATAAAGCCAAAGGTTTCCTGAATGAGTTTGCATTCTTTTTGGTGCAAAGGGCAGCCTGAATGTCGGCAAGAAGGTCGTAATTCCCTATACTTCTTCAGTCCCTGTCCCTTTCCACCACAGTCATTTAAATGCACAAGAGTCATAGTGGGCAGAACAACCCTCCCTACCTGCACGATCACTTCAAACTTATCTCTGTAGGACTGCAAGAAATTATTGTGCTGAGCTAACAGGTCTTCAATGTCAAACTTTGGATTAAACATAGAATGAACTAGATCAAACTTGTCCCCAGCACCACAAGATGCTGCAAAATCAAACAGCCTCTCATCAATTGCAGCTGGGTCTTCCAGAGAAGACACATCCTCTTTGGATTTACATTTAGTTGCACAGGGACTACTTTCTAGCACATCTGCATCATCTGCATCATCTGAGAAGTCTATATTCCTCTTTCTTGTATTTTTCTTGACAAGTACTGTACAGGGTGAGGGAGCCTTGTAGGGTGAGGGATCCTCTTGGCCTGGTGACCTCTCTGATTGATCTTCACCAATTGACTCTTCTTCAGATTTGTCCTGACAAAAGTCAACAGTTCTTTTGGCAGAAACATTAAGCAACTGAGCCT